>NW_008795254.1:13141-23213 GCF_000699145.1 Aptenodytes forsteri | reverse complement strand
GCCTACAGCTTTTCCGCAGCTACAGGTGCTTCTGAAGCTCTTACAAAGCTGTTTTGTTAGCAATGCCCATTTCAATGAAATATGCCATGCAAATCTGTTATCTTCTCTCTTTCTCACCTACACACACTAAGAGCCTTCTTCCTTGATTGGTTTAATGACACAGATATACTAAACTTATATAATGTCACATACCATTTTGCTGGAAAGTAATATACCTACAAAACTGGCAAATCATTGGAAATCCATCACCTTCTTAAGACTTGTTTTTGGCAACGACGTGAGCTGGAGAACTTCCCAGTGCTGTGTTGGATTGCCACTGTTGTAGAAAAAGTTAGTCGAAACTTAGCACTAGCAGCTTAAACATTAATAGCTAGAGTAGACAAAACCTATAGATTGTGGTATATGAACTATAATAACCGTATTACAACATGCCGAATAGCTAACTACAGAACCGGCCGAAACCGACCTAAGAGGATGCGGAACAGGATATAGAACCACTGTATATTGTGTAAGAAGATGACCGCTTAGCAACCGCTTAGTAACGAAACAGCAAGCAAATCAAACCAATAAAAAGCAAGAAGACCCCAGACCTTAATATTACTATTGGTCCCAACTGTCGCGCGAGGGGCGGGGAACTTAGATTGTAAGGGTATAAATTAATTAATAAAAAGGACTTTATGAATCTCTTTTCGGCTTATTGATTCAGCGGAAACCTAGAGTCCAACCCTGTTATGGTGGCTGGCATGTGTAATTTCCATAACAGTTTGGTGACCCAGATGGGACTCTAGGCAACCACTGTTGAACGCTGGACCCTCCCGTCTCCAAATGTCCAGCTGCCAGCATCGGGTGAGTTCACCTGGGAACTTTGGGGATGGGAGGCGCCGACCAGTGAGTGTTAAAATTCTGCTACTAAATTCTGGATATTCTGGGTTTGAGTGGGCTCAAGTCTCAGCTTGGAAGTGCACTAGGAGAGGTGTGCGCAGCCTGATCAGCGTAAGGTGCACGAATTTGGCGTACAGATATGGGGAACGTACCCGGCATAGAGAAGGGGATGCCCTTAGCCAACAGACTAGAAAATTGGAGGAAAATAGTTGGCACTGCAAGTCTATCAAACAAAGGAGCAACAGCATTGTACCAGGAGGAATGGCCATCAATGACTGGATGGGGGTGTGGCCCCGTGAAGGATCCTTTGACCAAAAGAAATTAACTTATTACAACATGTTCTGGAAGATGAAAAGCCTTATCAAACGGATTTTTGGTATATATGGGACAACTGGGCATATGACCGCCATAAAGGTGGTAGGAAAGGTTCACAGAGAACCTGGGTTATGACTCTCGCTGCAGCAGTCGTAAGTGATCCAACAGACATGCTTGTGGAATCTGCTCCACCCTATGCACCCCCCTCTCGGCTTTCTTCTAACCCATCTTTTGCTACTGCTTCTGCCACTCCTCCAGCTACTGCTTCTGCTAATGTTCTTCCAAATCCAGCTGCGATGCAGCCTGTAGTGGGGGGAGCTAACGCTCCTCCTCCAGTATTGCATGTATTTACTAATCAACTCTGGAATCCAGGAGATTTAGCTGTGTGGGGGAGTGAAATGCCTACATTGAGGGAGGATGTGGATTGGTGTGCCAAATTATTTTCAAACATTTGTACTGGATATAATACATCATGGGGGGGGACACTCAAATATTATTGAAGGAGTTATTTCGATCTGATGAAAGGGATAAAATAATTGAAAAGGATGCAGAATTGACGCGACAGGCTGGAGGAAAGAGGAATCCTTGGCTAGCAAATGATCCAAATTGCGATTATAATAATGCAGGAGACAGAGCCAACTGTCAGACAGCGATTCGGAGTTTAGTGGAAGCTATTAGATCTTGTGGGGAATTGGGACTGAACTGGACAAAAGTACAGGAACGTAGGCAGAGGCTGGATGAACACTCTAGTGACTATTGGGGACAATTACAGTGAGCTTTATTAAAATATGGAGGAATGACCACGCAGAACTTTAACAATGAGCTAGTGGCAAGTGTATTTGTTGATCAAGCTGCCCCAGATATATGGAAATATTTCAAAGAACATAAGCGTGGGTGGCAAGGGGATACATTACAAAAGATCCTAAGTGTGGCAGTGTTTATGTTCGATTGACGGGAGGAAAAACATAGAGCTGAACTCGCAAAGGAAAAGAAACAGGAAAAGCAACAAGAAGCTAGTCTTTTAGCGGCAGCACTGGCACAGAGTTTACAACTAAGAGGGCGAGGGAGGGCATTTCTCCCTCAAAGAGAACAAAACAGGGGAAGAGGTAGGTCAGACCGGAGATTTGAAAGAGGAATGAGAAGACTTGGAAATAACTGGGAGGAAAAGTGTCATTACTGGGGGAAACTTGGTCACTGGCAAAGTGAATGCCCGCTTCATCCAAGGGGGCCTCGAAGGGAACTGGACATGGGAGGTGTGAGACGGGAATCAAGAAGCAATCCGCAATGACTGGAGGCAGGGGACTCAGAAGATTCTGTGGAAAATTGGAGTCTATGGGATGTGGAAAGCTCAGCTGAATCATAAAGGACATATAATTGGGAAAACAGAAGGAAAGGAAGTTGAAGTTTTAGTCGACACAGGAGCAACGCTAGCACATTTAAATTTTGTACCAAAGGGATCCATATCACAGGACAAGGTATTAATTCAAGGGGTAACGGGAAAAGGAGAACATGTTTTAAGTAAACCATTACTATTAACAATAGGAAATAAACGGGTGTGGGGAAGATTTGTAATAGCCGAAGAGTCCCCAGCTTGTTTATTAGGAAGAGATCTCCTCCAAACCCCGGATGTGCAATTACATCTATCACCCAGGGGTACTGATTTGATAATCGCGGGGGTATGCGTAATATCCGAAGTCCAGGATCCTGACCTAGAGATACCAAAAACCCTGGAAGCGGTGCCCAGGGAACTGCGGCGTAAATCGGGAACTGACCTGGGACTGCTGACATCGGCACAACCGAGACACGTAAAAACAAGGGGCGGCGCGCCCCCTGCTGTAAAACAGTATCCCACCCCCGGCAAGCAGAGAAAAGTGTTCAAAAACAAATAGATCAGTACCTTGCCCAAGGAATCGTGAAAGTGTGTGAATCCCCATATAATACCCCAATGTTACAAGTAAGAAAAAACAGCTTGGATAAAGATGAGGACCCTGAGTTTCGATTTGTTCAAGATTCGAGAGCAATTAACCAGTATGCTATTGTCCCACACCCCGTAGTGCCAGAACCCTCTACCACACTCGTGCAAAACCGCCCTGGGCTAAGTGGTTTGCTGTGATTGATTTGACCGCAGCATTCCTCAGTATTCCCATAGGCGAAGAAAGCCAACCCTTGTTTGCTTTCACTTGGAAGGGACAACAGTCGACGTGGACTCGCCTTCCACAGGGGTTTACTGGATCTCCCACCATATTTTCTCAGGTATTAAAAGAAGATTTAAAGGATATTGAGTTACCTGGCAGATCAGTTTTAGTGCAATATGTAGATGATTTACTAATAGCTAGTAGAAATTGTAACGACTGTTTAAAAGGAACTGTACATTTATGTACTGCCTTAGCAATCAAGGGACATTGCGCATCTCCATCCAGCCTCCAGCTGTGCCAAAAGGAAGTAAAATATCTGGGATTCATTTTAAAGGAAGGACAGCGGGTAATAGATCCAGAAAGGGTAAAAGCTATAATTGAAATTCCTCGGCCAGTTATGAAAAAACAGCTATGAGGGGTTTTAGGTGCCGTCGGCTTTTGCCGACCATGGATACCCGGATTAGGGGAACTAACCAAACCTCTGACAGAGGCAACAAAAAAAGAAGAAATAGAACCCATTACACAGGGGCCAGAACGGCAAAAAGCCTTTAGAGCTATAAAAGGGGCCTTGGCTTCAGCTCCAGCTTTAGGGCTTCCAGACTACGCAAAACCTTTTGATCTGTACATACATGAGCGAAAAGGGGTGGCTAGTGGAGTGTTAACGCAGAAATTAGGACCTCATCAAAGATCTGTGGCATATTATTTTATTCACTGGATCGGCTGGCAGCTGGAGCTCCAACATGCATTAGACCAGTGGCAGCTGCAGCTACAATAGTGGAAAAATGTCGATCTTTAGTATTAGGGCACCTGATTATGGTTATGATCTATGTGTCACATGAAGTTGAATTACTTCCCAAGCAGTATGTGACAGAAGCCTTGTCTCCCCAACGTGCACAGAACTACGAACTAACTCTTTTAAATGCAGATAATGTGACTCTAAAGAGGTGTAATACATTGAACCCAGCAACACTACTACCAATACCTGGAGAAGGGGAAGAGCATCACCGACGTGACACGGTAATCCAGACTGTTGGTAAGCCACGAGCAGATCTCACAGACCTCCCCTTACAAAACCCAGATCTTGTTTTATTCACAGATGGATCGTCCCACTATTTACATGGGCAACGAAAGACTGGCTATGCAATCGCAGACCAATGGCAGGTTGTAGATGCCAGACCCCTTCCAGCAACAGTTAGTGCTCAAGGGGCAGAGTTAGTTGCATTAGCCCGAGCAGCTCGCCTGGGAAGCAGAAAGCGAGTAACCATCTACACAGATTCAAGGTATTCTTTTGGCTTATGCCATGCGATAGGCATACTGTGGAAAGAACAGGGGTTTCTCACCTCCTCGGGAAAAGCTGTGGCTAATGAAACAGAAATTCGGGACTTGTTGGACACAATTCATCTTCCCAAAGAGATTGCCATGGTTCACTGTCCAGCCCATACAAGGGACACTACTGTAATCAGCAAAGGGAACGCCTTAGCTGATGCAGCAGCGAAAGCTGTGGCTCGTCAAGCTGCGGTGAAGATTATGGCAGTTACTTTGAATAAGAGCTCATGGTGTGCTGTTGACCATCCAAAAGCATTATACCAATCATCAGATGTGACAAGTGAAGAAAAGGAACAGTGGAAAAAATGGGGAGCAGTGGAAGATGAAGATGGAATATGGACAACAGGGGGAAAACCTGTCTCACTGAAGAAATACCTGATGACTGTAACTAGATGGTTCCATGATAAAGTCATGGAGGAATGGAAGCAGTGGCTAATCAAGTACAGCAAGTATGGGCAGCCCTGGGAGGCTACGCAGCCGCTAAAAGAATTATTAATACCTGTCCTACCTGTCAGAAATTCTCAAATATAAAACCTGCGCATGAATTGGGAAATCAACTATAGGCGTTTTTCCCATTCCAAAGATTGCACATAGGTTATGCTGATACGCCTGCAGTGTGTGGATATAAGCATTCGCTAGTGATAGTAGACCAATAATCAGGATGGGTAGAGGCTTCCCCAACAAGAAAAGCAGACACTGGAGGAGTAATAAAAGCTCTCCTTAAAGAAATTATTCCTAGGTATGGAGTACCAGACTTTATTGAATCAGACAGAGGGTCGCATTTCACTGCAGAAATAATCGACCGACTTTATAAGAGTTTAGGGATAGAAAAAAGATTGCACACCCCTTATCACCCTCAAGCATCTGGGCAAGTAGAAAGAATGAATTGAACTATTAAGGACAGAATAGGAAAAATTTGCACACATACAGGGTTAAAAGGGCCAGAAGCATTAAGTTCAGCCTTATGGGACATTTGGAATGCCCCAAGGCAACCCTTAGGACTATTGCCCGCTGAAGTTCTTTTTGGGAGACATTTAGCTATACTGGGAACTTATATCCTGGCCAAAACCAGCCTCTTGAATGGAGATAAGCATTCAACACACTATGTCCTAAATTTACAAGAAAGTTTCAAAATTAAAAAGGAGCATGCACAGTGGTCGGAGATTGGTCAGACGCTTGTACCTTAGGAGCCGTTACTCCTAATGTTTCTCTGTTCTCAAATTTGACTATGGAGTCAGGATCATGGTTACAAACATTTGTTCATAGGACCAAACGTAGTAATCCACGAGTAGAAAGGCTGACTGCATTCCACTCCTTTGCTAGATGGTTTTTTCCCTGGTTGGGAGTGGGCTAATTAGAAACGGCCTTAGTTAACATTTCAGCAGCAATAGAAATTCTTGGCAATAATACCGCTCATGCAATTACGGCATTACAAGAAGAGGTTTCGCAACTCTCCAAAATTACACTGCAAAATAGAAAGGCATTAGATACTTTGTTAGCTTCACAAGGGTGAGTATGCACAATTATTAATACCAGTTGTTGCATGTACGTTGACCAGAGTGGAAGGATTTCAGCCGACGTCCGGAAGTTGTGGGAACAAGTAAAATCAATGCATAAAGTACAATTGGACAATACTTCAGCGGGATTCCAAGAAGTATGGTTTGGCTCACTTCCTGGGTACCAGATTTAGGAGCTTGGGCAAAACAAATTCTTTATGGGTTATTAATTTTTATAATGATCTTTTTAATACTGTTTGTATTCAATGTTGTAACATTTGCTGTGCTCAACTGTGATGACACCTTAGAGGCCTCAAATATTCTGCTCCCAAATGGTAACAGGAATGTTAATAAAAACAAAGGGAGGACTGTTGTAGAAAAAGTTGAAACTTAGCTAGCACTAGCAGCTTAAACATTAATAGCTAGAGTAGACAAAACCTATAGATTGTGGTATATGAACTATAATAACCGTATTACAACATGCCGAATAGCTAACTACAGAACCGGCCGAAACCGACCTAAGAGGATGCGGAACAGGATATAGAACCACTGTATATTGTGTAAGAAGATGACCGCTTAGCAACCGCTTAGTAACGAAACAGCAAGCAAATCAAACCAATAAAAAGCAAGAAGACCCCAGACCTTAATATTACTATTGGTCCCAACTGTCGCGCGAGGGGCGGGGAACTTAGATTGTAAGGGTATAATTGCCCAGGGATTTCTTTGTTTGGGGTCCCTCTTCAGAGGCACCCAGCTCGAGCTGTAGCGCTATTAATAAAAAGGACTTTATAGAAGAATCTCTTTTCGGCTTATAGATTCAGCGGAAACCTAGAGTCCAACCCTGTTATGGTGGCTGGCATGTGTAATTTCCACAACAGCATCTGCTGGCCAGTCCCTGCTCTCCAGACTCCATTGGCTGCGGGAAGGCAGTCCACCACCTCACAGAAGATCAGTAAAGTCATGACATCTGGGACCCAATTTCCCAGAGCTGTAGGCTTATCTGCTAGATTGCAATTTCCATTTCACAATCATAAAATCTTCCGTTCCGTTTGGAAACTACGTATCTGTTACAGCTGAAATGTTCTAAATTTCGCCATTCCTACCCGCTAAACCAGTCTGACTGCCATCTTTGGTACCTTACCCGGTTTGCTGCTGCTTTTCTTCCACAGAGATTATGGGATCTTGTCAAAGCACTCTTTCTCCTGCCAGTAATTTGGGTCTCTGGCTTGTGTGGTTAGGAATTAAGGTAGGATTGAACTCAGTAGGCTGTATTTTTGTAACATTCCCCTGATAAAAGCCTGAAGGTGCACGCTTGGCAGAGGTGGTCAGCAGCTGGCAACCTCCCATGAGATCGGAAACGTCACCAGTGGACATGCAACAGATGCTGGTGACTGTGAAACAACTGTGCGAACGACCATGCACATAACACTGAGCAATTTGAACCTGGTGCAGGGTGCTGAAGGGAAGCCAGGCGGACTGCAGAAGTGTGCTGTGAGATGCCAGGGGCAGCCCCCACGGCCGCAGTAACCCATTTGTGCAGACCCTGCCCGCGTGGAACGGCCCACTACAACTGCTAGTAGCATGACAGTGCTGTGTCGCAAAAAAGGGCGCTTTTGTGAGTTGACACAATGGGTCCGTAAAGTATTTTGAGAACATTTTGGGAAGATCAAATTCCTCTAGTTTAGAAATAGTTATCTACTGGGGAGTTCCCATAATGCTACCTTCACCTCCAGTGGACCCAGCTGCCCCTGAAATCCAAGCAGGTGGGGTTGTTTTTACCCCGATGTCCTTCCAGACAGGTCATGAGTGGAAAAAGCAACATCGCTTCTCCCTTTCCCCTGGAAGCAAGGGATCACCATCACTGTTTATGGGGAAATTGTGTACATAAGGAATGACACTCAAATAAACCATCAGGGTTTATGCTAGAATGGTCTCTGCTCACTGCTAGTCAATTACTGGGCATCCCACCTCCTGGCTGCGGAGCCCTGCACTACCAGAGCCGGACGGCAGGAATTCTTTTTCTCAGGTCCTCCTTTCCAGTGGCTCCTGGCTAATAGCTGGAACAGGCTGGCAGGGGGGAAGCAGAGACAGGATGAGGCCGAGTGCAGCCCCCTAGGATTCCCTCACCAGGTCAGTTAATAACACAGGCAAACCCCTCACACGCCAACAGGTCAAAGGAGCGATGTTGCCAACAACTGACAGAAAATCCATAGCTGGGCTCCGAAACAATGGCATTAAGAAGCAGCCTCATGGTCTGCAACATGAGCAATGACTGCTTTGCTCCTGTTCTGGTTCCTGTGATCAGCTGAACGCATCAACCAGAGATTTTCTACAGGGCACTTACCCACACCGTCTCCTGTGTGGATTTTACAGTGTCTAGTAAGATCTTAGCTCACCCACTGCTGGGCCTTCAAGCTGGTGCACCCACAAGCCTTTCTCATCTAACAGGTTGCTTTCACAAAACTTGTAGGAACTTAATCGTCTTTGAGAGCTCTGCCCCTTCATCTGTCTGAAGTAACAGATTCCACAACCGAACATAGTTGCAGAAAGAGCATTTCCTCTGCTTACAAAACTGATCTAAGTACATATGCAGGCTTTTACCTGTCTTGCACCTTTTTTACTGTACAGAAGCTTTTCACTGCCTCACTGTGAAACATTAAGGACTAGAAACCCGCAGAGGGAGCGGAATTTCATGCATTCAGGTATGTTCCAAAACAGCTACTGCAAGAGCTGTTGTCACTGCAGGGGGTGTACAACACTCAAAGGCAGTGTATAAAGCAAAAGACATAGAAGGAAGTATCTTAAACTTTGCCTGTGAACCCTACAAGGATCTAACTGGGAACAATTACAAAGACTATCAATGAAAAAAATATTTTTTTTTTTTTAAAACGATTTAATTAACACAAAATCCATTCCCAGAAAAATTAAAGAGATTTCTTCCATCTATGGATTACTGTATCATGGCACCAGGACATCTGGTGCCACTCATTGGTTGTGGCGTTATCACCTTTCTCTCCACTTCCCACATCAGTCGTCTTTTAATGCCGGGACAGCACTTCTTTCCCACTAAGGTATGCCTAATGCTTCCCTTGCATACGATGCCATCACCACCTCTGTGTCACGTTTTCCCATAGTCTGAACTTACAAGTACTGAAACTGAGAGGTATTTATGAGATCACATTTATGAGTGGCTGTACATTGGACCGTGAAGCTGTAGAGACTGGCATACTCTCACGAATGGGTGTGATTAGCAGCCTTGTCTACTTCAGTGAGGTAACCTGCCATTAATGGCGAGATGAATGCCAACACGGTATCTGCCTTTTGAGTTCACACCTTTAGGGTCACATCCTCTTGCAGAGTATGATCATTCCTTCAACTAAATTCAGAATTAGACACATTTTACATGTTTGCTCTCACACGGCGGCTCAGGGTCCACCCTCCAAATCCTGAGGACTTCGTATGTCTGAACTACTTATGCAAATTCTTACACATCTTAAGAACACTGTGCCGTTTTGGTCCCTTATTTACTCCCTGAATGCTGCTTCCCGGCTTCTACCCTCACCGCCTTCCCCTCTTCCCCAGCTCTATTCCTGCAGCCTTCCCCGCTCCCGTCCCCGTCGCCGACCTCACCCCCCCCCCCACGCCCAAACCCCCAGCCGCTCCCGCCGAGCAGCCCAGCTTCAACGGCACTTGGGATAAAACCAGCACTGCCCCCGGCAGCACCTCCGCACACCGCAAAACGCCAGTCGCACCCCTCCCCAGTCTCAAGGCCCCAGCAATTCCCGGGGACGCCAATTTCGCGCGGGGACGAGGGCAGGGAACAACAGGAGGCAGCCGCGGCGCTACTCCGGGGCAGGGACGCCATCTTGCGGGAGGAGGCGGCGGCCCGGGGGTAAGGCGGGGGTCAGCACCCCGCTC
>NW_008795254.1:0-12324 GCF_000699145.1 Aptenodytes forsteri | reverse complement strand
CAGCCATTTAGCGGTACCGGGGGGCAGACGGCAGGCGGGAGGGTCCGAGCCCGCCTCCCCGACGGCGCGCTCTGCTCCGCGCCTCTGCTCTTGCAGAGTCATTGCCGCGCTGGGGTCTAACGCTTGGTTTTGGGGTTTTTTTTGTTTGTTTGTTTGTTTTTTTTCCTTGTCTTCCCGGGGTGTTTCAGGGCGGATGACCTAAATTTTCATCGTGGGAAGAGAATAAACTATTGAACGTTGTTTCGGAGTTGAGGCCAAAGAGGTTATGAGGCTCTGCTTTTATATACTGTGAGGTCACAGCAAGTGTGAAAACGGGGCTTTAATTTTTCCCGTTGCAAGTCACAGTTAAACGTCCTAAGTGCTAGATTTCTGTTCTGCCTCTTGGGATGATGTTTTGTCGCCTAAACGATGTTAGAAAGTTTCTCTGAATGCTTCTACATCTCATGTCCACAGTCATTTCCCCCTTTGTCTTTCCTGCATCCCTCTGTTCTTGGAGGGAGAAGGCATTTTGGTATATAGGCTGCCAGGAACACATTTTTAACTGCAGTTTTGAGGTGAAAAAGGCTGTAGAAATTGTGTTTAAAGGCAGGATAATAAATGCTCAGTAGAACAGGGGTGCTTGGTGCTTATTCCCATCTCTGAAACTACTGACCTTTTAAGAACACTTGTGCTTTGCAATCTGCGAAAAATCCCTTTTGTTCACTGCATCTTTTTATGTTCAGTATCTGGTGGTTAGTGTTTTTGTATGCCAGTTTAAATGGCTTGTGTCGTTCTGTTTAACTTAGTTTTATACGTAAAAGCAATACTCAACAATGAAATCTTACTTCTGTACCTTCTAGTAAGGAGAAAGTAGAAAAAAAATGGTAGAACAAATGCTGTTTTGGTGCTAAATCATAGCTGTTTACAATCTTGGTTGCTGACAAACATGCCTGGGGCTTCTGATGGGGCACTGGCTAGAGAACCTCTTTGGAGGATTGATCTCTGCTCTCCAGATACTACCTGTTGTACGGCTGAGGAGTTAGTTCTTTCTGTTGGAAAGAAAGGTTCGTCTGCTTTGTCTTGCTGAGTCCTGATGGTTACAATAGGGAGGCATTACTGTTGTTGAAGACATTTTTGTAATCTTTGGGATGTTTTTAAGGAGCGGGGGATCAGAGAGAGAAGATAACTCTACTTCTGTAACCTTTCTCCAAAACTCAAGATTTTTGTTTTATTTTTGTTCTGGTGAGGGGTGGGAGGCAGTGGGGGAGAAAACCACTCTTTCTCTTGAATAATGTTTTAATTCTTCCGTAGTTCTTAGCAGCTGCTTCTTGGGAAAACTGATGTGACTTACTTGAGATGCTGTGCAGAATGGCATGGCCAGCAGTGACACTCAGTGCTGTTAGCTTCAGTTTCAAGGGGCTGACAGAGGCAGGAAAAGCTGTAGAAATGCTGTCAAACTTGGAAACACTTTACTAGCCTTATATTTGATCTTCAGATATCCTTACAGAATGGCAGAAAATGAAAACCTAACTTTGGAATATGGCTATATGGGTTATACCCAGTTTCCAAATAGGCCCGCCATTAAACATTACTCATTTCTTTCCCTCTAGCCAGTGTTGTCGTGTGTGTGGAGGGCCTGCTGCATATCGTTCTGCAATTAGTGCTAGATTCTTACAAAGCTGTATCAAATCATATTTTCCAAAACACAAGGTAAATTTTATTACGCTGGTGGTACAAAAATGAGTCAACTAAGTGAAAATCACCAGGCATGGCAATGA
Organism: Aptenodytes forsteri; assembly: GCF_000699145.1. NCBI lineage: Eukaryota > Metazoa > Chordata > Aves > Sphenisciformes > Spheniscidae > Aptenodytes > Aptenodytes forsteri. Next base: position 10,567 of record NW_008795254.1, on the reverse strand, counting down.
ATGGAAATGAAAGAATGATTTCTGCCTCATAATTGTCTTAATGGATTTTAAAATGTGAGTATAGTCCAGTTTTTAGCATACGGTTTAATAGTGTGCCTACAGTCTCCTGGTTCAGTTCTGTTCTGCAGGCTTTTTTTGAATAAAGAGTTGAGGTGTTGTGCAGATTATGTTCAGGACTACTGGAGCGCTCCCATACTTCATTGTGGTGTTCTTGTTGTTTAAGTGTACGGCTCCTGTGGGACTCGTTTCCAGCAAAATGCTCTGAACAGTCTTCATACAACTTCGTATGTATTCAACCGTACCTGTTCCGGCATTTGAACTGGATTTCAGGAATAAATTAAAACCTTGTGATGATGCAAAGTACTGATTGTTTAGCCATGACTTTTTGTTTTCAGAATAGTTAACTAAAAAAACCCCAACAAACCAAAACGCATGTATAATTTCGGAAGCTAAGAGAAGACCTGTGTCTTCAGAAGAGAAATTTTCCAGCACTGCTAGCTTCTGGTTCCTGTAATGAACACGAATATCTAGACTTTGATAAGAGATGTTTGTTCTGATGCTAATTTAGAACAGGGTTTCCAACCAGTGAGGCACAGTACCGGGCCAAACTGAATAAGCTCTGCCAAGACCTCTGCTCTCTCCGTGTAGGACCAACTAACGTTTTTGTTCTGGAATTGTGTTTTGTCCTAACTGTGCCAGAGAATCCAGTGTAGAGATCCCTTTGTGGCCCTGGGTGGAGTTGGTGAGGTCCAGGTGGACTAGCTACCTGTTTCAGGTCCAGCTGCAGCAGAGCTTGCTGGGAGTGAAAAGACTGGATCGGAGCAAACTTCTATGAAGCAAATCACATGCCTGTCCTCCTCACTTCAAGACCCTTTTGCAGTGCGAACCAGAGTACCCGAAAGACACAGAGTGGATTCCTTTTTTGGTAAAAACTAGGTTGGAAGATGTGCTTCAGCCACATTGATTTGTGAGGGCAGACTGGAGCTAGTCTGAAGCAAGAGTGAAATGCTTATAGTGTGGAGGTCCAGCCTTTGGTGCCCACTGTTGTCCTTCTACAAATGCACTGCCAGAGACTGCTGGTGCTTGACACCATAAAGAGAGCTAGCAGAGGGGGAGGAATGAGAGCGCAAAATGTTCACGACTCTCCAAGTGAGGTTTAGCACCAAAAACCTGGGAATTGCTCATGTTCCGTAACAAATGATTTGTTACGGAACATGAGCAATTCCCAGATTTTTGGGTTGTGGTTTTGTAGTAACTGCCCACAGAGTAAATTAAAGGGGTGGTGGTGAATCAGGGTTTGATTTTGCCATAGTGAAGATTGGAAATTAAGAATATATCTATGTTGCTTTACTACTTAGAGAAAACTCAAAATGTGTTACCTAATGTCAGTTTTTTAGTAGTTTTTTGGCAAGCCATTAAGATTTTGCTCTTAGTTATTTTTAAAATTATCTTTGAAAGGCCTTTTCAATACTACTGTCTTGAAGAACAGCATGATTTAACTTCCTGTCTTGCTCAAGTCCTCAGTAAAATTTGAGGTACTTTTATTTCCTGGGTGTCTACACCTGCTTCCTCAAGGCATTCTGAGAGTCCATGTGAGGTGTTGCTGCAGCCTGCAGTAGGGATCAATATTTATATTTGGGAGGGTTTTGGTGTGGTGTGGTAGTCACCCTGTGAACTGTCCTATAATTTCATTACCTCAGCTTTGATAAACCAAACAAGAAGGTAATTGACTTTGTAAAATGGATTTGTCCCAATGACTTTATTTCCTCGGTGTTCACTGTAGAGCTAATAAGGCTCTTGTAAAAGGTTAATTGTTCAGCTTTCTGTCTTGGGCTGCAGTTTCATAACTGCTTCAGGGTAGCAGTGCTCTAGCAGAGCAAGTCTTGTGTTTTTCCCCCTCCCTTGTGTCAAATAGAGCACCCGGGCAGTGTGGGGGACTGTAAGAAACTCATTTGAACTAAAACGAATTTTTGGCTTTTTTTTTCTGTCTTACTTTTAATGTGTATTAGTTTCTGGGTAGGATTCACTTTGTGGATGTCTGGGATGGTGCAGGATGTGACTCTGAGCTGGGAGGGGAGAAGACTGATTCTTTCAGTGGTGGTGATGGCAGTTTCACCATCACCTGAAGCCATGTTGTTTATCCTTGACTTGTATCTTTAAAACATATATCTGTGTATGTGTGTTTTGTTATTAAAAAAAGAAAAAAAAACAAACAAAAAACCAGTTCATACTTTTTGTGCATTACTTCTGTTTTGGGTAAATATTGGTATAACTTTAGCATAATTACTGTGAGAAAAACTATTGCAAGTACTGTTCTTGATTTGGAACAAAAAATACGGTTGCTAAAAAGTTATTCTGGTGCAGATTCATGTCTTAACTAAAAAGTATTTTCTGAAATGGGAATTGTTAAGTTGTTTTTCAAAAAGTTAATTGTGAGAGTTGAAGAAAAGATGTTTTTTCTCAGCAATTAGGGATGGATAAGTACCCAGCAAAGTATCATCTTCTTGTTGGACTTACTTTGAACCAGTTTCACTGTAGGCTTGTGTGGATTGAACATCAGCATCTAGAAAGGAAATGGAGAACAAGAGGTGAATGAATTTAGTTGGATAATGCACCGGTTGTTGCACAATGCTGATGTGTTTGCTGAATTTTGTGTACTTTTTGACTATACCTGTACTGCTGAATTGAGACATGTAATTATAAAGCTGTGCTGAAACAGGTGGTCATGGATTGTGATGCGCTTTGTAGTGAAGTACATGTAACTGTGAAAGCTTGTCATTCTGTCCAATTTTTGAGTTGATTTAGGTCTATCTTAAATAAATTATCCTGTTTTAGGGCACTGGGAATTCATAATGTGTTAAAAAGCTGCTGGAAAGAATGAAAGCCTCTATCCCGAGTCTTTTACAGTAACTTGAACAAAACAAGATGTTGAAAACAGTTCAAAAACCCCAAAGAATAATAGCTGTGAATGCAGGATAACGTTAATGAAAATTTTTCTCTCTGTCTCAGCTCCTACAGCCTCTTTTCTCTCACAGCAATTCTGCTTGGAACGTAGATCTTCCTTCTTGAAGTGTAAGAACAGAAAAACCTACTGTAGGAATGGGGAAAAAAAAAGATAAGCTGCTGCATTTTCATATCTAGGAAAAAATATTGATATGAAATGGACAAAAGCTGTTCAGTTTACTTTCATTGTGATAGAAATCCATATAAAGTGTGTGTGTGTGTGGGTTTTTTTTTTTTGTTGGTCCCGTCCCCCCCAGCTATATGTTGTCCTGTTGCTCGCTAACCTTTTTCCCCTGCACCGTCCCCTCTCAAATGTTTCTGTTTCTGAGATGTAGCTAAAGTCTTCTTGAAGAACACTGGGCTAATAAAAAGAAAAACTTCAAAAATACCTGGTTAAATAAGGCTATTCCCTGCTAATCTTTGAAGATGCTATGCCTCTAAGAAGTAGCATAGGCAGTTTGAGAATCCCCATTCTAGTCCAGCCTTTTTGTGTTGAGGCTGGGCAAAGTACAGAAATACTTAAAAAAAAAATATATATATAGCTTATTAGGTGACTGTTAAAAGGGAGCGAATATATCTATGTTGCTTTACTACTTAGAGAAAACTCAAAATGTGTTACCTAATGTCAGTTTTTTAGTAGTTTTTTGGCAAGCCATTAAGATTTTGCTCTTAGTTATTTTTAAAATTATCTTTGAAAGGCCTTTTCAATACTACTGTCTTGAAGAACAGCATGATTTAACTTCCTGTCTTGCTCAAGTCCTCAGTAAAATTTGAGGTACTTTTATTTCCTGGGTGTCTACACCTGCTTCCTCAAGGCATTCTGAGAGTCCATGTGAGGTGTTGCTGCAGCCTGCAGTAGGGATCAATATTTATATTTGGGAGGGTTTTGGTGTGGTGTGGTAGTCACCCTGTGAACTGTCCTATAATTTCATTACCTCAGCTTTGATAAACCAAACAAGAAGGTAATTGACTTTGTAAAATGGATTTGTCCCAATGACTTTATTTCCTCGGTGTTCACTGTAGAGCTAATAAGGCTCTTGTAAAAGGTTAATTGTTCAGCTTTCTGTCTTGGGCTGCAGTTTCATAACTGCTTCAGGGTAGCAGTGCTCTAGCAGAGCAAGTCTTGTGTTTTTCCCCCTCCCTTGTGTCAAATAGAGCACCCGGGCAGTGTGGGGGACTGTAAGAAACTCATTTGAACTAAAACGAATTTTTGGCTTTTTTTTTCTGTCTTACTTTTAATGTGTATTAGTTTCTGGGTAGGATTCACTTTGTGGATGTCTGGGATGGTGCAGGATGTGACTCTGAGCTGGGAGGGGAGAAGACTGATTCTTTCAGTGGTGGTGATGGCAGTTTCACCATCACCTGAAGCCATGTTGTTTATCCTTGACTTGTATCTTTAAAACATATATCTGTGTATGTGTGTTTTGTTATTAAAAAAAGAAAAAAAAACAAACAAAAAACCAGTTCATACTTTTTGTGCATTACTTCTGTTTTGGGTAAATATTGGTATAACTTTAGCATAATTACTGTGAGAAAAACTATTGCAAGTACTGTTCTTGATTTGGAACAAAAAATACGGTTGCTAAAAAGTTATTCTGGTGCAGATTCATGTCTTAACTAAAAAGTATTTTCTGAAATGGGAATTGTTAAGTTGTTTTTCAAAAAGTTAATTGTGAGAGTTGAAGAAAAGATGTTTTTTCTCAGCAATTAGGGATGGATAAGTACCCAGCAAAGTATCATCTTCTTGTTGGACTTACTTTGAACCAGTTTCACTGTAGGCTTGTGTGGATTGAACATCAGCATCTAGAAAGGAAATGGAGAACAAGAGGTGAATGAATTTAGTTGGATAATGCACCGGTTGTTGCACAATGCTGATGTGTTTGCTGAATTTTGTGTACTTTTTGACTATACCTGTACTGCTGAATTGAGACATGTAATTATAAAGCTGTGCTGAAACAGGTGGTCATGGATTGTGATGCGCTTTGTAGTGAAGTACATGTAACTGTGAAAGCTTGTCATTCTGTCCAATTTTTGAGTTGATTTAGGTCTATCTTAAATAAATTATCCTGTTTTAGGGCACTGGGAATTCATAATGTGTTAAAAAGCTGCTGGAAAGAATGAAAGCCTCTATCCCGAGTCTTTTACAGTAACTTGAACAAAACAAGATGTTGAAAACAGTTCAAAAACCCCAAAGAATAATAGCTGTGAATGCAGGATAACGTTAATGAAAATTTTTCTCTCTGTCTCAGCTCCTACAGCCTCTTTTCTCTCACAGCAATTCTGCTTGGAACGTAGATCTTCCTTCTTGAAGTGTAAGAACAGAAAAACCTACTGTAGGAATGGGGAAAAAAAAAGATAAGCTGCTGCATTTTCATATCTAGGAAAAAATATTGATATGAAATGGACAAAAGCTGTTCAGTTTACTTTCATTGTGATAGAAATCCATATAAAGTGTGTGTGTGTGTGGGTTTTTTTTTTTTGTTGGTCCCGTCCCCCCCAGCTATATGTTGTCCTGTTGCTCGCTAACCTTTTTCCCCTGCACCGTCCCCTCTCAAATGTTTCTGTTTCTGAGATGTAGCTAAAGTCTTCTTGAAGAACACTGGGCTAATAAAAAGAAAAACTTCAAAAATACCTGGTTAAATAAGGCTATTCCCTGCTAATCTTTGAAGATGCCATGCCTCTAAGAAGTAGCATAGGCAGTTTGAGAATCCCCATTCTAGTCCAGCCTTTTTGTGTTGAGGCTGGGCAAAGTACAGAAATACTTAAAAAAAAAATATATATATAGCTTATTAGGTGACTGTTAAAAGGGAGCATAGAATATAATGGTGATACTTAATACTATTCTGTTAATTCTTTACAATATTGCTATTTTGAAGCAGTAGTGTTTTTTGCCGACTACTATAGATAGGTAGTACTTGGCACCCACGTTCAAAACCTTGAATAGAAGTCCTGAGAAAGTCCTTCTGTAAAAGTTTATTGTATTAGGAACCATACTGCTCTGTATATCTACCCACTATACTGGATATCCCTATATAGTAGTGTAAATATGAAGGTTTTTCTAATTTTTTGGTGCATTTTTCGTCTGTAGATCTCAAGGCTGTCTTCAGAGATCCATATTAATCCCCTGCTTTAAGATGGAAGTAGAGGAGCTGAGGCTATAAAGTTTATTTGGCTCTTTAAGGACAAACAGTGAGTCTGCAACTTGGATGTGACTCAAGCCAATGTAGAGAATGCAGGCAGCATTTCTTCTGTTTTATTTGTAATGGAGTAATGAGCACTTGTACCTTACAGCAGCTGCGGGGGAGGAAGGGCATCTTGGTACTACCTAATACTGGTGCTCCCACTTGGGAGTAAAATTCTTCTGCGCTGCTTCTAATCCTCTGGTGAGATAAGATTGCTTGGAGTGGGTTGACTGTGACCCTTGTCCTTGCTCACAGCTCATTGAAATCTCATTTACCTTACCTCAAAAGTATTTCACAGCATTTTGGTATTTGGTAGTACAGGATAAAAGGACAGGATGCTGGTAGAGGACAGGATAAAAGGACAGGATGCCATGCTCATTGCTAATGCTTATGTGGAGTATGGCTGTGAAAACTTGGTATCTGTGAATATAAGCATTTTGTGCCCGTGTGTGCGTGTGCTAATCCTTTCCTGTTAATATAACCTTTGAGCATTGTGTGAGGAAGTGGGAGGAGAGTCAGTGAAACTCAGTTATGCATTTAAGAACTGTTATTACATATAAATTGATTTTTTTTTTTTTGAGGTATCGAGAGATTGAGTGTGCTATGGTTAACTTAAACCATTTCAAGTTCAGAAAAATACAGCTGATTAGGTGACTTAAAAGGGAGAATAGAATATAATGGTGATACTTAATACTATTTTGTTAATTTTTTACTATATTGCTATTTTGAAGCAGTAGGGTTTTTTTGCAGAAACATTTGAAGAGAGGGCAAACATCATGAGTTGTCATTAGTAATGCCTAGCAATTATCTCTAAAAATACTTTTCAAAACAAAGCATTGTTACAGAGGTATCTAAACGGCTCTGTTATTTGGGAAAAAGGCATATCTCTTCATGGAATTTTTTTGAAGTATTGTAATCTTATAAGCATTGTAGCCTCCTAGCAGTAAAATAAAATTAATAACCTGTATTAGAGATTAGTTGAGTAGCTTCAAGACTGCCCAGCACACTTAATTCTGAAAAGCTTTTTGTTGCGAGATAAAGATCAAGCTATTACATTACATTACATTTCAAGCTATCTCTCATTACATGTACATGAAAATAAAGCTGTTTCTATTTTTTTTTAAATTCAATCTTTGTTATAGAAGCTTATGAAAACAGTGTTGTGAAAGTTTTATTATATTACCTTGTTGTTCATTTTCTATTTGCTGCAAGGATATCTTGACTACTCATGTAGATGACACTGAACTACCAGGATGCACAGGCTACGTATTAGAGAATTCAAGTTAGTGCTATTTAACCTGATATATTCAAGGGTAAAGTGTGATGGTTCATTTATGGTTTCATGAGCAGCTAAACCATTCTTGCAGGAGGAGCAGGAATTTGAGAGAGGAGCAAGGTAAATGACAAGGAATGGGATCAACAGCAATTCCAAAGTGAGGATTTTGGGGTGGTGGTGGGGTTTTGTGTGTTTTGGTGGTTGTTTTTTTTTTTTATGTTAAGTTCATGTCTGTGAAGAAGGGTGCAGATCTGCAGGAATTTGAACAAGTTTAGACTGGGGCTGCTGCTGCGTCCTTTCACCCTGTGGTGCTGCCTTCTCCCACTGAGGGATTTGTAGTCCTTTCCCTCAGTTGTTAGCCAGGACCTGACACACATGTGCCTCCATTTCATGGTGAGGAAGGTTGTGCTGGCTGGACCATATCAATAGTAGGGAGAAGCCTAAAATAGGTACTTCATTGCTTTCCTAAGCAAAAAGATTTGTGTCTGCACCAATTTTTAAATAAGCGTACAACTGAGAAGATTGAAGAGGTGTTTTCAGATTTTCATTTAATATTTCCTTTGTACAGAAAATTACTTATGAGCATTCTAAATATATATCTGTTGGAGATGATGCATTTTAGATTCAAAAGATGCCTTTATCTTGGTTAGCTGGTTGAACTATTTGAAACTAGGATATTTGCTAGCATTATGACTTCTACAAAGGCTTACCAATAAAGTTTCAAACACAGTTGGTTTGTTTTTGTGGTTTTTTGTTGTTTTTTTTTTTAGAAACAGAAGAGTGGATATACTGGGTCAGGTTACATGTCGTCTTTACATGATATTACAAAAGTATATGCCTTAAGGAGGGAATAACAGGACAAGCATAAATGATGCTTCCTTTGCATATTGTCCCAGTTTCCAATGGTTTTCAGTTCAATAACTCTTTTAGCATAGCATCTATACCATCCTGTGGCAAGGAGTTCACCAGCTCTGCTGCCCACGCTGCAAATAATAACCTTTGTTTTGCATCTGCTTCTGATTTTATTTGACGATCCTTATTTGCTCTACTGGAAGAGGCAGTAAACGTTCAATCCTGTCTGTCCTGGCTGTCACTTAGGTTTTTTACAGCCTTCCATTACCTCTCCTTGCACTTTTCTCTCTCCCAGCCAAAAGATTTGTAGCTTGTATTTTGGACATAAATCTTCTCAAATGTTCGATGGCCCTTGTTCATCTTAATTGAATGTTTTCTAGTTGCCCCTCTCTGAAAGGTGGGGACTAGGACTGTGCATCATACTCAAGGTTGTACATACCTGAAGCTTATGTGGTTTCTCTTCCTTTCCTCACAGGAATTCCCTAAATATTTGCTTTGCTTTTTATAACTAATAAGCATTCAGCTGAGGTTTTCGTAGATCTTGGTTCTTACAACACCAAGATCGCATTCCTGAGAGGTAATGGTGAGCTCCAAGCTCATCCCTATATATATATTTAAAATTATGATAGTCCCCATTGCTCTCTACATTTTCATACCCTGAATTCCATGTGCCATTCTGTACATTCTGCCACTTGCTTGATCTTTACAATTCTTTAGGATACCATTGCCTTTGTTACCCAGTATAAGTTAATATTGTCCAGAAGCTTTATTTTACTGCTCACCCCTTTACCCAGGTTACTTATTACTGAAATGTGAGTATCGTAGTTCCAGCACAGATTCCTGCAGAACTCCTGGCAATTTCCTTCTGCTGTGAGAATTGGCCATTCACTCTGTCTTCTAATCACATATTTATTTTTGCAATAGTTAAATGGTTGTCCTGAAAGACTTTTAAGAGGAACCTTTCAAAAGCCTTTGGAAACCACAGACTGTATCAGTAGGATCTCCTCTTCCATACATTTACCTCCTTTAGAGGACTCAAGTTTGTAAAGCTCACTTTCCCTTTACAAAAGCCCCACCGATGATAAATGGATGTATAGTAAGTATCCCTGTGTCCAATAATTCTGTCTTTTATTACAGTTTCTTCAAGGTGTGCATCAGAACGATACTGGATACAGGCATTTTTAGTGATTGGTGATATACTGAGTGACTTTTGTCTACATTTGTTTTGGATTGAATGTGTTCTGGTTTCCTCCACACACCAAATTGATAAAATCAAGCTAATAATTAAGGATAAGTAAGTCTTGGAGCCGAGGGTGGTTGTTGATTTCATCTAAAATTGTTAACCTTGACCCACGTGGGTGTTGTTCCTTACTAAAACAGCCAATTTTCTGATTCCTCTCAGATTCCATTGAAGTTTTGCTGATGCACCTGTAGGATCCAGCCCTACTATAAATTTGATAATTTAGGTGATGCAGCTTAAAAGTTAGCATAGTTAGTCCCACTGACAGTATTGTCAGCACAAATGGGACAGTATACTAATAGGAAGGAGAAGGTTTGGAAATGGCTTGATTAGGAGTAACGTAATGCAGAACTGTGCCCTGAGACCAGCGAGGCTGACAGTAAACAGAAAGTCCAAGTAAGTAAACTCTGAAAAGAAATTAACTTGCAAGATGTTGAATCATCATATGTTACTATTTATTAAAGTCGTTAGTAACAAATGCTATCTTTTGGTCAGCAAATGTGTGGAACAGTGTGTGAATGAAAAGTTAGGTTACTTTTTGTCCCTTTTGTGCTTAATCTGGTTGCCCTAGAAGAGAAGCTGCCTCACTGTTAAGGTCTTTCACAGGACTTTCTGTAGTTTATGAACTGCTTGGAGTTTTAATAGTTAACAACATGTTACTCAAAACACCTGACATTTTTTTATTATTTCTATGAATATTTACTATACAGAAAAAAAATCTCTTTGTAAACAACTAGGGTCAGATTATTCAGCTATAAACATTTTGGTGAAGAGGCTAACTTGGACATGACCTCTTTATAGATAAACTCAGGGTAATGAGGACAATTCTTACAATAATAGACATTAAAATTAGAAAGCATCTATTTAGATAATTTAATTCTTCACTGATATGGTCAATTCAAAGTCCTGAAACATGCTTTCCAGTTTTTTTAAAAAAAGTAATCTTAACTGAAACACTAGTGGTCATTTGAAGGCTTTTGGATTTAAGCAACTGCATTTTAGCTCACTTTTAAA
>NW_008795253.1:3772711-3791662 GCF_000699145.1 Aptenodytes forsteri | reverse complement strand
CTATTTGCTTGCTCAGATTCCTGTCTGCTCTCTACTATATGGGTCATATCATTTCATCTACTCTCAAAGAGGGCTTCACGTTTATTTTAACAGGATTTTTATCTCTATACAAAGTGAGGTTTTTTCACATTTTATAGAAATAGGCTATTTCAGTTCAGTTACTAATGAGATCTTTTGCTGTCAACTTTTCAACTTTTTAACAAAATGTCTTGTGTGGACTGCTGTAGTAACCAAAAGCTATTCACTCACTGAAGCCCTTGCTCAAAAAATACTGCTTTTGTCAGTATGTTTGTCCATGTGAACCCAAACCAATCCTTTTTGCTGTGTAACTGCTTTCGGTCAGAATCACGCAGCCAAGGTGAGCACTCCAGTTTTCTGAAACATTAATGTTTCATCATGGAATAGGATCTTTGATGGATGTAGATTCACATCATCACCTCATAAAATTGTTCAGCTGATAAAATGTGAAATCTTTAACACAGCACTTTTATAGTTACTGAACTATTGAAATAAATCATCCTTAAAACTGTATGTGGTGAGAATGTATAATATTTCCCATGTTACTATATACTGCATTGGTTATGGAATTGTTAAATCACTTTTTGAATTCTAAACAAATGAGTAATTTTTCTCTCGTAACAGTGCTCACTTTTTGGGTTTTTATGCTTTGGATGTGTGGCATTTTTAACATCTAAAAAATCCTCTTACTAGATATAACTTTATAACACATGGTAACAGGAAAAAAAGATTAAAATGCAATATTGGCTTTTTAGCAGACGTACAGTTAGATCCCTTTCTTGATTTCTCACAGTACGATATTGCCGTTAAGTCTGTGGGAAAATGTTTCATGTAATTTCAACTATATTAAATCACCTTTTAAACAAAATCCCCCTGGTAGAAATCATACTGATTTTAATATAAATAATAACTGCAAGGTGATACATCAATTGAAATGTAACTTTTTGTTTTAATGCACCCGTTAGCGCCATGTCATTTTGTCACATGATAATGTAATAATTTCACTGAAAAGTACCTAGTAACATAAAACTGATCTCTAAATGTAAAAAGATTAAACATTGTAAAGTACAGTGGATATATTTATAACATCCGCAGTGTGAATACCTCCAGTGACTCGGGGGATTTCCAGTTCCCCTAAGGCTGATCTGTGCTACCCAAACTCTTCTATGTTTGGGTATTGCCATTACTATTAAACAAGAATTCTGCCCCAAATGATTAAGGAAGATTTTATAGGGTATTCAGAACTAGTGGTTTCTTGTTCTCCTACTGAATGCAAGGACAGGTTTTCTGTTGATACACAAGGAGGACCGTATTTGAATGGCCAGTGTTGATCCTGAAACCAAAATGAGCAATGAGCCCTCCCCATCTACCCCATGGAGACAGGGCATGAGCCATATGCTGAAACAAATCTGTTCCTATAGTTGGGCTTTCTGATGCCTTAATATGCTTGTCTTAATGTTCCCGATATATTGACTTATATTGAAAATATCGCTGAAAGATAGGGCAGCATGCTCGTCCCGATGTTTGCCAACAGGGAAGACAGCTAAATGGCAAATCCTTAGTTGCAAACTTGTTACAACTCCAGTGATTTTAGTGAGGTGGTGATGATGCATTACGGCAGTTTCTACCAGCAGAGCGACTTCTCTAAGCCCAAACCAAGAGTGAGCAGCAGAAATGGGAGCAGAACTAAAAACATGATGGACTGAGTTATTGGAGTGTTTCCATCCTTCCAGTTCACTTTTCCTCTCTGTCCACAGAAATGTAGAGGTAGCTTCAGCTTCACTACTCCTTAATCTGTTTGTACTGTGAAAATGCAACAGCTTTCTTATTGTTTATTTTTATAGTCATTTATAATTAGATATAAAATACCCTACATCTTGTATTCCAGGCACTTTCAGTGTTATTTTTAAAAAGAACAAAGATAAAACAATAGTACACTCGCAGAAAAATTTCTTCTTTAACACAGCTACTGGAAGTGTTCTACCCAGTACAGCTTCTTCACCATGTGCAGTCATCTCTCCTGCAAAAATGGACTTTCAATTGAACAAGCAAAAAGGTGGGTCACCCACTGTGCTATGATGGACAACCACCCTCCTTTACTTTATATAGCAAAGGAATTATGGTGAAAAAGAGCTTGATTTGCCCTTGCTCCTCCGTGGGAAAGTAGGAGAATCTAGGCAACCTGCTTAGTTTTATTACAGTGTTCAACATTTGGCAGGACAGGGAACCTGATTCGATCCCGTGTCTCAGACTAGGGACTATGTTCTTCTACTTCATCCATCCTCCACTTTCCAATAAGCAGGAAAGAGAGACCAGAATGAGGAGAAAGCTGGCTTTGCTGGAGCCAACAAGCTATTTCAGTTATAAGGACAGAATTGAATCAATACCACTTTTACTAGAAGAGAATGAAACTCTCCTTTCCCTCTCCTTCCATTACTTTGAAAGTGGTTTGACACTGATCAATATCTTCCCTCCAGTTTCCTTGCCTGAAACTTTTGCTGCTGGGCAGCTTTCCTCCAAAGCTTTTGTTACTCAGCTGGAAGGGGAGGAGAAGAGGGCAATCAGAACTGAAGCAAAGGTTCAGAGCAGTAAAGTAGCAGCACCAGGCTTAGAGGGAATTCATCCACCGGAAACTTGGAGGGAAGAGACTGGCAAAATGAAGGATACACTTTGCTTTTGTGTGTTCAGAATATCTGTCAAGTGGTAGCTATACGGAGACATTACGTAAATATGTGTGAGCAACTTTGTAAACATCAGGGGACTGCATAAATCAGAGTCTTTAAAAGGACAAACTTTGTGCTTCTTCCTTCGTCATGCATTATGTTTTGAAGTATAACACCTCATACAGAACTGTGTTTCTTTTGCTTGTGAATATAATCATCCAGTGTTGCGATCTATTTTAGACCCTGCTATTCCTCCCCTTTTCCTTCCACTAATTTCGAACAATTTCCAGAACTTGTTATTATCTTTCAAATACTTATTCAGATGTAAATTTCATGTCTGATATATGAATGTCCCACGAACTCAAAATCTTTCGGCCAGTAGGACCCACTGGTCCCTATATGTCTTTCAACTCAATAGGCCATCAAGGCTATATAGGAATATTTGATCCTTAGTTTCTCTCACTGTGATGCAAAACAAAGAGCAGTTCACTTACAGCCAAATATGTTTACTGATAACTGTAGTCAGCCTTGGGAGTCAATAGTTTGTTGCTTTGTCTAGAATTTGGAAATTGGGGAAGGGGTGTGTTTTCTTTAAATAGTTTTCTGTCTTAGGATATATCTGCTCTGTGCAGGTACAGAAAGACCATTTTTTTTCTTCTTTCTAATCTAGTTTGGATGGGCAGAAGCCACCTCCAGTCCAGAAGTCATGTTAGTGCATTTGAATTGATTTGTTCTGTCACACTAAAATGCTAAAATGTGGCCTTTTCTGTAGCTCGGATACTTAAAAGCACAGAGAGGATGAGGTTAGGTCTGCCTGCAACCATGTATGTTAACATGTTGTTAGTTACCCTTACAGCTTAGCAAAACCAGTAAGGTTTAAAATATTGTCTCAAGTGCAGTATGAGTCTCCCCCTTAGAAAATGAATGATATGGGGAAAGACATATTGCTGACAAATTCTCTATTGCTTTGTACTTTTCTGAGAAAAAGAACCCCAAAAAGCAAGGGAGTTTTCTCCTTGTCTACATGTGGCTGATAAGAATTATCCAAATTTGGATGTCCTACCCGTGCACTGGTGGCTGTGCTACAAGTCCAGCTTCCAGCAGGCTCTCCTGTGGTGCTCTCTCTCCTGTATCACCTCTCTCAGCCAAATGGGATGCAATGTAGCATAACTCCACAATAAACAGAAAGATAAGGAATATGCCACACAGCAGTACATGTCCCCTTGCCTTTTCTCAGCAGCTGCTTGTAACACCTGATTAGGATCTGCTATCAGTAAGCTGTTCAGTTTTCACATGGTGAAGTGTCCACTTCCTACTTGTCTTTTTTTCTTCTCCAGAGACACTTGTAGGATTGTGGGAAATATTTTCTTCTGAGTAAGCCAGTATCACCTGCCTCAAAAAATTCTGTTCGCGGATGATGATATCCCAGTGCCAATTCACAGCATCAAGGTACATAGTAGTGTTAGGTTTCCAATGATCATCAGTGAATCTTTCACACTGGAAATGACAACCAATAATTCTTTCAGCATCAAATATATTAGCACCTGTGCACATAGACTGTTTATTTGCTGAATATGGCTAGATGAAAGGTGCTAAGGTTCAAACGTTACCTTTCCAGAAGCATAATTCTTCTCCTCAGAGGTGAACAAAGCGGATTACCTTTTTTCTTTGAGAGTCTTTACAACTCTCTTCGTAAATCTTGACAGAGATTCTGGCTTCAAGGTCACTGTAGGAAAGTCAGTCTATAGAAGCATCTATAGATTGCACAGCAGAGAACAGTTACTTCAGACCAAATGCAAAACTGCATTAAGTTGCTGTTTTAAATCCAATCTCAAATTGATGTAAAAATTGATGTGCGAATTTCAATATGCTCATTTATAAGGACGTGTCTTCTTGGACATGTATGTTTCTATATGCTTATGTTGGGTGCAAGACAGGCTGAAACTTACTGAAACTTGTAACTATCTGTTACATCTAGCTCAGGGTTGTTGAAGATGTTCTATTTACTCTTTACCTTCCCTCAAATCTAGGCTTTTCCAGGCTTGGGAGCATGATTTTGTTTGGGAAGCACCATCTTGACTATCCTTCTTACGTAAAAAGACTGTAATCTTAACATAATTACGTTGAAACTGAAGATTTTGGGTTGTTTTGCTTTTACTTTAGTGGCTTTCCTACCTGGACCTAATGATAAGATGCACAAATGACATACAAGTGTAAAGTCATGTGCTTGGTAAATAAGAGCAAAAATCATTCTTTCATGTCAAAATAAGGGAAATCATGCATCAGCCTAAATTTGCTTTTAGCAAACTATGAATTAAATGGGACTGTTTACTTAAGAATTTTAAGGAAGGCCTTACTGATTTATTGAGATCTTTTCATCAGCTACTTCCCATGGACTTCTCCAGGGGTTTTTTAACATCCAGAACATCTGAATCATTGAGGAATAGGTCATTTTAGATCCATACCAGTCTGAATTCAAAGTTTAGATACTGGCTGTGGGAAAAGTGGAGAGAAATATTTAAAAGATCTTAAAAATACTAGTAGAAACCAAGACTTCTGTAAGGACAACTTATGTGCTGTCTCTTCACCTGAGAGTTCACAGAAGGATCAGGCATTATGAATTTTCTGGGCTGCTTAGATAAAACATTTCTTTTTAGTATGCACTCACCCACTGTACTAAAACTTTACTCTCTGATTCAGGATCACACAGTATATTTGCATCTTAACTTGGGGAGGGTTACTTTTGGCCACACTGTTCTGCGAGAACCCTACCCCTCAATCACTGGATCCTCCACTTGGACTTTTAGCTTCCTAGTCTTGACTTTTTTTTTTTCCCCCCCCAAGAAAATGTTCTTAGTGATAGTCATTTTAGCCTGGGGGATTGACTATTTGCAAGCAGGTAGAGAAGCTTCTCCTTGTAGTCATCTTTGCAAAGCCATAGTTACTTTTGAGCATCGTTTGACCTTTCTTCAAGAGATGCTGAGTATTCATCTTAAACAGATCATTCATCCAAAGTTGTCTGGGTTTTTACCACTTTTGCCTCCATACTAGGTCGGATGCCCCTTTCTCAGGACCATTTTACTGTCATTGTTCAAGTACATTATGAATAACTGTGTTGAGTACAAACACATTTGAGAAGCAACTGGAGTAAAATATATTTGAATTAGCACTCAGAGAATGAAAACAGAGTACTAGGTTTTATCAGGATGTACTGCATGTATGAACTGCGACCAACACTCCATCTGACTATTACAGAATACTAAAGTAAATGGATTCTTTATCAACAAAGGAAATCAGAAGATGAAGGAAAGATCACACAGAAAGCACTCAGTATTCAATCATAACAGCCATTGCTGGCCAAAATTACATCTCTTTTGAAAGGGAAGGAGGTATTTTCTCCCAGTATATACAGAAAAACACTCCAAATAAAGGTGTGTAACATATATTTGATACCTGAAGCAAAGTCTGCATCTAACCAGTGTGTATCCCAGAGCATGTATACCGTGAGCTTCCTACAGAATGCCCTGCTTATGCATTTTCCTTCTGCAATCTGCCACTGCTTCAGGCTCGGGCTGCTTTTAAAATGTAGCTCCACATAAAATAATGCATTTTAAGATGACAGAGATTCAGTATGATAAAGTACGCTTCTGAAGAAGAACTACACTCGGTCAGCTGAGTATAGGTGAGGAAAGAAAAGCATTGCCTAATCACTAATGTACTTTAGGGATTAGAATTTAGAAGGCTTTACTGTTAGAATATGTTATTTGCAAAGACATAAATAATCATTGCCTAAAGGGACATTATAGAACAAGATTAAATGTGCGCAATGATGGAATGACTGAATCCATAATAGTGCACTGATGTAGAAATAATGTAGTCACCTTTGGTCTCTTGACTTCTTAAATTATTTGTTCCATGTTTGACGCAGTTTTTGACCAGAATTCTTTGACCTTTGATATTAATGAGACATGGGAGATACCCAGTGAATTTTGTAGGGTTTTATATATTCAGATTACATGCAGACCTATATGAAACATCAAGATTTACAAAGCAGTTGAATCTGTTCCATCAAATGTGAAAATAATAACATAATTTAAAGCCATTATGTTATAATTTCATTGTCTAGTATGCATTTTAGCTCATAATAAAAATTCTTATGGAATTACCTTTGGGAAAAATTGCAAAAACAGCCATAAAGCTGGTTTTGCAGTCTCATCTGGACACTTAATCCTGTATAACTGCTTCATGTTACTATAGCAGTATAAAGAAGCACAAATCAGACTGTTCCGTTTATAGAAATGTAATATGCCCTTCCAAAGTCTGTAGTCTATGAACCTTTAGAAATACCCTAACAGTAAATTGAGCGCATGTGTGTATGCATGGGTGTACATTTGTTGAAGAGAGAGAAATAATCTAAAATTAGGACTTTGTGTACCAAATTTTAACACTAGGTAACTTTTAATGGCTATAGTATCCCACGGGGACAACTGTATAATGGAAGGTCTTACACAGGTGCAAGTAGGTCACTTTTAATGTTAAAAAAAAAAAAAAAATTCTCATTACTGATCAATTAATTATTTGTCTGTAAAATATGTTACTGCTGAATAGTCTGTATTTCCATATTAAAATGGCAGGCTGTTGTGCAAATTGACTATTTTATATTTACTTGTAAGTAGATGGATGGATTCCAAATGTGCATTTGCCTGATTTTTTGGATAAGTATATAGATGAACAAACCTTGAATATTTCTGATAGACATCTGCCCATATTTTGGGTACAGTTTATTTTCAGCCTTCCACTAATCACTTAAGAAAGAATGAGTTATGTCATATAAAACAAATCATTGTTCAGACAACAGGGCTTTCGAAAGTTAGAAGGAGGGATATTGATCGAAGTTCATTGAAATGAGTCAAACCAAAATGAAGTGCAACAGTTTGGTGACTGTTTCATGATGCTCAAAGGTGGTTTGTTCCTTGCAGATAAAACTGCTGGGTTTGGAGTGGGAGAGTGAAATTAGAGGAGAGAAGTGACGGTTGAGAAGTAACAGGAAAAAAAGTCTAGTTTGTTTAGTGATCTCTCATCAAGCAAATAAGTAGTGAGGTAAGGAGGACCTCAAAAAAAAATTAAAATAAAATAGAATAATTAGGAAAGTAAATAGAAAGGCTCATGAGTTTCAGTGAATTAGATTTTTATATGTCATGTGTCAATCATATTACATTCGAGCGTGTACTCTTGTGTAAGGAGAGGAAATGTAGCATTCCATGCTCAAAAAAAGATTATATTCCCCTGTGATCTAACTGGGGACACCTTATTAAGATGTGACTGTCCAGATATCCACAGTGACAGAAGCACTGGTTTCAGCCTAGCTATATCTGAAAAATGCAGCCATAATATTTAACCTGTGTACTAGCAATTTGATTTCTAACCTTCTTGTACTATAAATTCTTTAGATTCCTTTGTTCCTCAATAAAAGATGCAGTTCTAGATTCTACACATCATGATGAAATTTGAGGTAAGACAAACTGTGTAGGTCGGCATCTGTCTTGCAAAGTTATACTTATGAAGTAATAATCAGAATTCCTCCCTCTGACATGGCATTAGAAGAATATTCCACTTCATCTGAAATACCACTCCTGGTGAAAGGTATCACTTTCAACAAGCGGTAGAGCAGTGGTACTGTTTACACTGAAATAGTTACTGCTAGTTATTTTTTACAAGAATATGTGTGATTATTATCCTTAGACTATTGGCTAATCTGCATTCAGCCTCTCCCTGTATTTTTTCTGTATTTTGAGTTATTTGTAAGGTGGTTCATTATTTCTCTGTCAGACAGGTACCAATTATCAGCAACCTCAATTACATAATTAGAAGAATCGCAATTAAATAGTAAAAAAGCTGGGTTGGCATTTGGGAACCCCCATTATGATTCCTTTCCTTTGTGACCTTTAGGAAATCTTCTAGAAAACGGTGAAAAGTGTACTAGTTAACTCGCTGGCGGTTGTGAGAGCAAATAGATTAAAAGTTCTTTCAGATGCTGGAGCAGTGAGGCCATATGAGTATTGAAAGACACACATCGATTGATCTCTTTTAACCTCACTGTCAAAACTAGGAGCCCAAGTTTGAAGCTTGATCATGATGAGCGATAGATTTATAAATAGCTTCAACCTGTTGAGACTTTTTAAACAAAAAAGGCAGTCTGAATCCAACCAGAAATGTGTTGACATCAGTCAATACCCAAGACTTTATTTTTTACAACAAATGCTATCTACTTTCTTGTTGAGAAAGCAGGTAGTGTCATCTCAGATTCCAATAAAAAGCTATTGTAAAATGAATTACAATAAGATTTTTACTGTAGCATACTAAGTATCTTCTGTTGTACTCCTATATACTTTCTTCAGCTATAAATGCTTCATATTACCTATTCTTTTTAAGACAAACCTTAGTGTGTCTTCTTTGTTTATTATGAGCAATATAATTTATTTAAATGAATTACAATAAGATGTAGCATGTAGCATACTAAGTATCTTCTGTTGTACTCCTATATACTTTCTTCAGCTATTCATATTACAATAAGATTTTTACTGTAGCATACTAAGTATCTTCTGTTGTACTCCTATATACTTTTCAGCTATATAAATGCTTCATATTACACTGCTTTATGAGATATATAACAAGTAGAATATATATATACATATATGCAATGAAATATATATGGAAAATAATTTTATATTTCAATTTATGGTGTACTAAGTGCAAGTAGATGGATTTGCAGTATTTCACAGACTGCAAATTAAAAAATATTCTTTGTTGATTTGTATTTCCTTTGAAATATTTCAAAATACAGGCCCTATTTCTCAGCCTCTTACGTGAATAGTCTTTTAATACAACATGTTTGTAATATGAATGCACTGTTAATTTCAGCCCAAGATGCTATTTTGTTATTAAAGTGTGGAGTTCTGGGTTCTGTTTTCCCAAGCATAAGAAATATAATTAATTTTAATTTAAACTTGGAAAATAATTTACAAATAATAACATGAAGGAAAATATTTTATAGTTTGGTATTGCAGATACACTCTTCCTTGTTATATTTCAATAATGATGCTCTGCAAATAAATTTTTTTGTTATATTTCAATAATAAGTAACATGATTTACATTGCTGAAAAGAAAAAAAAATAATTGTTTCCTGTTCTTTCTCCCTCTGGGCAATTTTTCATCCTCATTACTGAAGTCACTAAATGGAGCCCCGTCAATTAACTTGCAATAATCGTTTTGGGATTGGATTCAGCCCCTGATCCTCAGATATATCAGAAAACTGTAACTTTTCTACTTGCTTTTCTCAGATGAACAAGTCTAATGTATTGTACTATATAAAATTCCAGATGATTTCTTCAGAGGTTATACATGTCCATCACTTTATCCTCTCAGCAGAATATTGTGCACAAAATAGCACATTCTAAACATAGCAATCAACACAAAAGTATAGGCTGTTTTTATAAAAGTAGAGAACCTCAAAGTACTACCAATAAATGGATGCTTCACTGTGTACCCATATATTACCATGAATTTGTGCTTCTAGCTTTTTTCCAAATGGAGATGAAATTGCTGAAAATAGTGTTATTAAAAGCTTTTATTCAGATCTCTTTTATCTGTGCCAGGTTAAACACGTATCTCATGGATGAACGCTTGAATAGAAGCGTCTGAAAAGTCATAATTAAGTAAAATCCTTAGTAGCAAATTCTTGCTTTTATGAATTTTAGTAAATTGTGCAATTTTGTGTTATTTGTATAACCAGAGACAGTAGTTGCATCCATTCTATTGGTTATTATTTAAAAAACAAGAGAGTTTCTGACAAAAGGCTTTACAGTTCAAGGGCTGTTTCTATTTGTACTGCTTCAGAAGCAGCCAGAGAGAAGGCTGGTGACTCAGGGAGCAGCAATCTCATTTCTAGTTCTCTACTGCTGAGAAGGAACAAGTAGCAGCAGGTCCATATTTATGGCAGCTCATCTTTTCTTCACTCTGCATGGCGTCCTAATCGGGAACATCTGATAGAAGATGAATAGAGAGACGACAGAGCGGGTCCTTGAAGGCATCTTCCCCAGAGTTGAGGAGGTGGTGAATGACCTAACATTTGCATGCAACAACATGCAAAAGCAAGTGAAGATATTCTGCGTGCTACGTAGGTCACAGCCAGGCCCAGAGGCATTGCAATAGCTACACATTTTTAATGCAGTTTTTAAGCAGGGCTTAGAAGTATCATGGGTTAATTCATAAAGAGAGTTAAACACTTAAGGAACTGCAAGGAAGGAATCACAGCAGGGTTTGTCTAGGACCTGATGATGTTAGCAGTCTTAAGAGTAGATAAGATTGAAGTACAATTACAACAGACTTCACAAGCTCAGGGCAAGAAAGCTGCAGCTCTTGTTCACTTTTGCTCTGTATGTATACATATCTGTGTACATGTATATATGGACATGCAGACAAAAAACAGAAGGAACTCTGTGGGGGGAAAAAACAAAACAAAACAAAATTTAAACTGTTTAGGATTTTCTGTTGTTGCCATTTTCCCAGAGAAGTATAATTATTCGAATTTACTCTATTGGATGATAAGTGAACATTTGAAAAAACAACTGCTTTCAAACAAAGGAGCCTATAGTTGGCAATATGGGAATATAAAGAAAGCTGCTCTGTTTTTTAGAAGTGTTGAACTATGAGAATTGTGGCAGATTTCAGAAGAAACTTATCTGAAAATCAGGCCACCTCAATTCAAATTCCTAGATACTGATCTTTGCGACCCGGTTTAGACACCTACATTTGAAAATGTGGTTTAAGCACTGGTGGTTCTTCGCATGCTATTTATCCTCAGCAGAAAATCTTTTTCTTTTTTGATGATTTTAGGACTTCTAAGTTGTATGATCCATCTCTTCAGTGAGATTAATCTAGGCAGGTCTAAAGCATGCCCTGGTACTCAATTTATCCAGGTTTTGGTGGATTGGTGTATAGCAGATTCAGATGGCCAGGAAGCTGCCTGGAAAGTACATTAAGCTACTTCACACTGAGAAATCAGTTTTTATAGACTTGGTTTTTGAATAATCTCTCTCTTTCTTATTTCAATAAAGACTAGTCTTACCCTGCACGCAGTAAAAAGCATTATTTCACACCAAGTGATTCACAATGTATTACTACTGTACTACACATCTGCACATTTCTGAGAAAAAATGAACTTAATAGTTTTATTACTTTAATCCTATTACAACTGAATTTATAAATTAGAGCATTGGTCCTGCTTTGGAATGTATTTGAGAATGGTTAAGAGAGTCTAATTCTAAAAATGAATTAAAAAAAAGTGTTGTCTCTACTCGGATATTTTAAAATATAAGTAACATCATTCATATTTTCTATTGCTTTCTTTGACATTGTGGTGGTCTTACAAAATATTTCTCTGAGTTGAAACCTTAGTTCCTAAAAAAATTATATAGAAGATTTTTGCTATAAGTCTTTCTGGCTCATCCTGAAAAGGAGGAGGGCAGAAAAAGTTAATAAGTTAGAACTGGGGTTGTTTATTTTCCTTTAGTGGTTATGGAGAGAAACTGAAAATGCAAACTTTTCACAGAACTAAAAGTCAGGAATTCATGTGGGTGGTAGGAATGTGAATTGACAGAATATCGTCAAGTTTCACCTGATGGAATGTTTTCTGATTATCTTATTCAATATCTGTTGTAATATTTGATAAATATTTTACATTTAAATCATGTTTTTCATTCCCAAAACTTGCAAGAATAACAGAAGAAAAAAAAGGAGGAAATGAAAGGAATTAATTTCAAATCTCTAGAATCCTATCCCAAATGTATTCCTTTAATAGAAATTTATCCTCTAGTCATCCTAAGTAGTTAGCACTTTTCAAGACGAGACTGTGGAAGGTTTAAAAGCAGACGGAAGTACCAAATTCTCTCTTTAAACTGGGTTCCAGAAAAACTCCATAGTGGGCAGTTCCTAACGGAGAACATTTGTGTAAGAACTCACCTCTTCTGAAATTTTCACCCATATCTGTGTGCCTAAATATAATAGTAGGGTGGAAAGCTCTTTCAAAATAATTCTACTAAGCTTGTGCAGAAGCTAAGCCACGGAGAACTGTTTAAGACCTCAGAGTAAGTCATAAGTTGGATTTCTAGAGTGCCTGAACTTCATCTTCTTCTATGAAGACCTGAATTACACTCTGATTTTTCATACAGCTGTATATGCATATGAATCCTCTCGCATGTTTTTTTTAATCCAAATAATAAACTTCCAATCTTTGAAACATTGCTTTACGTTGACAACAGAGAGCAACCTGGTTAATTTATATGTATAGTAGTTCAATGACAATTAAAATGACTTCCTGACTGGTATGCTTTGGGGAAATCATTAAAGATATAGTAATTCAAGGAAGATTAAATGTGTAAATGTCCATCAGATACATGAAATGAATCATGTAACATGATATTTTTAACAAAGTAAGGGGAACATAGTCTATGAATAATGAAGAATGCAAATGTACTGCATATTTACCTTCCATAGTACTATGATTTTGTTCTTGCGATAGTCATTGGGATTTTCTAAGAAACTAACTTTTTCTGCAGGTAATTTTTTATTTTAGTTGCAAATTTCTCTTACCCCCAAAAATATGATCATGGTTTCAGCTAGCAGTCAGCTGCTTCAGCTTGTTTTGTGGAAGATCAACTGACACTAAACGCTCAATAACTATATTCCATTTAATGTCTGTCAGTTCTTCATGTGTTTGACACCAATCAGGTGTTTGTCATTCAACATCAGGATAGAAGATAGAAAGTGTCTCTGAAAGTGTTATTGTAAAATGAAAGTTGAAAGCTTAGACGTTTTCTTCAATCACCACAGCTGTCATCCTGCGATTCTCAGAAATGCCATGTTTGTCAATTGCAAACAAGAGGAGGATGGGAACAACCTCTGAGTAGCTTAGTGATACCTTATTTCTTGTCTTCTATGCAAAGCAGCACATTAAAGGCCAAGTTGTTATGCTAGAGTTAAAATTAATATCAAAAACATGCATTTCTTAATGTCATGGTATCAGAGAGTATTTTAATTTCATCAATAATTAGAAGTAGCATTTTTTGATGCTACATGTTTTAATTTGTTTCCTTAGCCTCCTAAAAGTAGTAGGACATTAAAAAATAAATAGCAAAAATGAATTGACAGGTTTGTAACCTACAACTGTTCCTGGAAGGGACAGATTCATGAGAAAGGCTGGGCTGGGATTAACTGGAGTGATTCTCCTTCAAAATTATTATGACTATGTGATAAGGTACTGGATTGTGAAGGTGTGAAGGTGTGGTATGCAGTGGAAGTGTAATAGGCTTAAAGGAGGAAAGCAGGACTCAGTAAGTGCGTGTATGTCAAAAGCATCACATGACAGTCCCATAGTTTATGACCATACTTCAACGATCTATTTAAAATGTAGAAGTTGAGTCAAAATGATCTGAAGATTGCTTATAGAACACTTTAATGGTGATTTATTTTGTTGTTGTATGTTGTAATAATAACAAAAGCTGCATGGAGCATGAATGATCTAAGTATTGTAAATGTTAGCCAGAAGGAAGATAGATCACCAACACAATATTTGCACACAAATTCCTGAAACACCACTAGGGACTCTAATTAAAAAGTATCACATAAAAAGCAGAAAAAAACCTATGACTAATTATTAATCTCCAGAACTAAACTGATTTAATTAGTTGAAGAATAAAGGTCATTGTCAAAGCTAACTGAAAATGTACAACTTCTGTCGATATTTATTGGATTAGACTTTTGTCTTCTCTAAGCATTGAGTACTGCAGAGCGCTGCCTTATCTTTCTATAGCTAGTCACGGGGTGGATCTACAAGCTATCCTTGTACCCATTTAAAGCTATATCTAAGCACACTTTAACCTTTAGTCTAATACTGGCTGCATATGATAGCCAGGCCACTGACCAGTGAGCTGGGGGTACGACAGTGCCCGTGATGTGTGCAGGATATGTTGCTCTTGAGACAGATAACCTCTTTATTCCCCTTTTCCTATATGTGTTTAAAATATGTGCAATGCCATGTAACACTTCAGCACCAAAGCAAATTTCAGACAGCACAGACTGTTAGGAATAATATTTTCAGTGTAATTGAAATGAACTTTAGGTAAAAAAACTCTCTTATTATTCCTTCTGCAATATTATTTTAAACTAGGTTAATACACACTGAGGCATTTTACCTGTCACATTCAAATGAATGCAGTGAACCATATGCTGGTTATTTTTCTGAATAGCTATTTTGTGTAAAAGCTATTTTTAACAAGAAAACACAATTGTGATAGTTTACAGTATGCATTCATAATGTATACCTACTTGGGGCCTGTCCTGCATTTTCCGCCAATTCCTATTTCCCTGTGAAGAACCCTTGATGATAATTTTCATTGTTGAAGTCCCTAGGAGTTTAGAATACATAAGAAATGCAGAATAAGTTCTTCTTTTAGTTATCAGCAAAACAATAATCTTCAGATAATATGAATAAATTACCATTTTTCAAGGGGTATAAAGGTCAGCTTCTACCTGTCTGGTTTTTACAGGGTGAAATTGTCCGCTTGCTACTGTTAGTTTAATAAGACCTATTAATAATTAAGAACTTTTTTGTGAGGAGAAAAAAAATTAAATGTCAAAGGATTTTCAGTCTCCTTTTCGGATGATGCACAAATTTATCCATTCACAAAATTGCATTCTGAAAATGAGATATTTATTGCTGTAAAATATTGTCTTTTGGTTTTGATTTTGGTTTTCGTTTTGTTTGGTTTTTACCAGCACATATATAGTAATTGAAAGACATCTTTGGTTTAAGCAAATCCCTTAGGCAAACCGCTGTGTCACAGTGGCCAACTATTATAACAGCTGTGAAGAAATCTACCTTCCTGGGCAATTCATTTGTAGGAAAATCACCTCTTGGCTTCTTCTGCAACCTTTAATCTTTCCTTGGTCACAGGCTAGCACAGAAAAACAACTCAGCAGAGGTAATTGGTTTTGCTAGGCTCTCCCAGCTGGAACACAGAGGCTGCCACCCAGACTTTCAGCCAGGCAGAGAGCGGGCCACCGAGCACCGCAGTCTAGGAGCAATGCGGGGTGAAGCCACCTCAGTCAGCTGTCAGTCCACCTTGACGGGGACAGATTGGACAACATCTTGATCCTAAATCACCATAATGGAAGTTTGCAGAGAGCAATGTAAGCAAACAGGCACCAGTCCTTTTACAAGAGTTGGCGGCAGGCTGTCAGAGCTGGGCCACCTGGGGATGGCACAGCTCTACCTAACCCTCTGCGGGACCCTCTCTTCCACATTGAAGTGGCACCCCAGGGGAGAAATGGCCTGGGCAACCACCTTATATGTGTCCTGGAAGCAGACAGCCAGTCTGACGAATAATTGAATCTTACTCCCTGCCTCTCTGTGGAACACGTTACTCTTTTCCATCAGACTTTGCTACAAATTTGAACTGTTTCAACTGACTTGACTCCCATTGTCCAGTTAGCTCTTATAATAATTTTCTATTTCCCTGCCTGTCGTCTCCAATAAATTGTACTTTTACAATTCCTTCTCCATCATCCTCCTAAAATGCAGCTTAATTAACATTAATATTTTCACAGTTGCCTTCATATTTTTAAAAGTCAGGCCTAAAGGTGGAAAGTGAGTGTCAAGTGCCACTGAATGCAGCATTGCAAGACAGTGTAAAACGGTTCCCATTTCAGAGTACTGGAGAGCTAAACCCTAACAAAGTCTGAAATATGTGTAGAGGCAAAAAAATTGCTAGGAACATCTGGTAAAGACTTTTCAAGAATCAGGTTTTTCGATCTCTTATGCTGTTACAGATTTCAGAAGAGTAAATTCTTACTGTGCTGATTTCTCTACAGTGGTCCCTCAAAAATGGATGTTTGTCATACTTGACTGATGTTTTGTATAAATTAATTGGTTATTGCATGTAGCAAAAATACATTCCATGAAGCTTAATATATAAGGAAAGTGAAGCACTTCTGCTCTTCTTCAGCAGCATCAATAATTTTTGAAGGAATTTCCTTATAGTTTCTGCATGACACAGTGCATTTTCTATCAGGCTATTTGGAGAAAGCTCCAAAAATTTCTGCACGTCGTAACTCTAACTATTGATTTGTGTTCCCTGGGCTTGTTGACTATAACTCTTCATCTGTGCATTCAGTCTGTAGTAGTTCAAATGCTAAGCAAAATTACTCTGCTGTTATATTTACTGCCCTGCTGCTAAATGCTCAACCACCTTTATGGTTTTGTTCTACCAAAGTAAGTGATGAGATTAACCAATGTTAGTTACTTAGTATAGCAAAACGTCCACAGAAACTGCTTGTCCCTGGAACAGTGGAATTCTTCCAGCCAAACAAATGATCATTTGGGATGCTAATCTCCTAACATTCTCAGTTTTATGGGTCAAAACCCTTGAAAGGCCACGAAACTCAAGCTCTTCAAGTAAAAATGCACATCTTTGTCTTATACATGTGGGGATCTTCCCACAATATCTGCAAAATCAAGTAAAGAGCAAGCCAGACATGGGATCATTTTTTCTTGTTTTTCCTTATTTGGGAAAAAACCCCAAACCCTTCTTTAAAAATTAGTTTCAAAACAACTCTTTCCTTTAAAAAAAAAAAAGATATTTTTTTCAATGTAAATAACTATTTATAAAGGAACTTGCAATAGATAACCACTTGGGCAGGATTTGGAGGGGGAACTATTTTCAATTTTACTTTTCATGCACTTGTAACTTCTTCCATGTTAAATTTATTTCATAGTGCTTCTGCATAGATTTTGTTTTGACAGGTATACTCTAAGCAAGTTAATTCTTTAAATTCTTAAATTTAGATCCACATTTTAAATGCTAAATATATGTGTCTTTTCCTGTGGCTGAAAAATGAAAAGGGAAAAAAAAAAGGAAAATGTGAACTTTTTTCTGTGAAGGAAGGTGTTCTATATGGAGTACAGCTCTCATGGGGAAGCAGTATTCTGTCAGCTGGTCTGTTATTCCGATTTACCTCCATTGGGGATTTCTAACAGCCTGAAAATACAGATAAGAATGGTGAAAAAATGAGGCTTTGGCACTTTGACACATTTAATCCACACCAAATTTTCACTATTTGAGTAAAATATGAAATATTAGATTGCTCTTGCATCCTGTGTAATACTTCCTAATACAGGGAATAGGAAACCTAACTCAGAAAAAAGTAAGATCTAATTTAAAACTGATTCTTTATTTATTACTTTTTTTTTTTTTGATTGCTTACTTATACTGGACTGGGGACTGCAAAAGTTTGTGTAGTTTAGTCCACTTTTTGTTCAGTCCACCTGGAATCAGGAAGCTAGTACAACCTCACAATATAGTCTCTTTGTGTTAGAGGACCTGAAAAAAGATTTTTTTTCATAGCCAAAATTTTTCCTCTCTCAGCAGAGATACAGATAAGCATACATGCATAAAACCTGGCTTAATATATAATGACTCAAATACTTGGATGATTGGTATAATTATAACGTAAAGTCAATTTTCACAGGATTTCTTTTCAGTTCACAGGCCAAAACTGTTCTGGAGCTGGAATATAATTTAGATCTTATTTTAAAAATCTATTTCTAAGCTTTTCTGTAGGGTTTCTATTTAACATTTTCTAATCCAGATTCTTTTCACTGTTGATTAGCAGTAGCATTTTCAATGTATTCCCATTATCTTCTAACATCAGATTCTCAAACTACTACTTCAGCCAGTCCAGCTCTTGTCCCTGAAGCATATAATTTGGGAATACCTTTCCTTCATGTTGCCTAGATTTTATTCCCTACTCTCAGTTCAGGTTACCTGTGTGCAGCTTACTGATGAGAAAATCCTATCCATCCTTGGCTTTCTTGCATTCCAAACCTTTGAACAAAAGGAATTTAACAATAAAATTGTCACAGTTCCTATTGTGTTTTTGTGAACCACAATCTGAAATATTTACATTCATGGCCAAATTTCAGTAGATTTTAAAGGGGAGTCCAAAGGTCATAGAATCGTAGCAAAAGGAATTTAACAATAAAATTGTCACAGTTCCTATTGTGTTTTTGTGAACCACAATCTGAAATATTTACATTCATGGCCAAATTTCAGTAGATTTTAAAGGGGAGTCCAAAGGTCATAGAATCGTAGCATCATTTAGCTTGGAAAAGACCTTTAAGATCATGGCGTCCAGCTGTTAACCTAGAACTGC
>NW_008795253.1:3760689-3771827 GCF_000699145.1 Aptenodytes forsteri | reverse complement strand
AGCAGAATGCTGTGGGAAATGGTGTCAAAGGCTTTACTAAAGTCTAGGTAGACCACATCCACAGCCTTTCCCTCATCCACTAAGTGGGTCACTTTATCATAGAAGGAGATCGGGTTAGTCAAGCAGGACAACCTGCCTTTCACATAATCCATGCTGACTGGGCCTGATCACCTGGTTGTCCTGTACATGCCATGTGATGGCACTCAAGACGATCTGCTCCATAACCTTCCCCAGCACCGAGGTCAGACTGGCAGGCCTGTAGTTCCCCGGATCCTCCTTCCGGCCCTTCTTGTAGATGGGTGTCACGTTTGCTAACCTCCAGTCAACTGGGACCTCCCCAGTTAGCCAGGACTGCTGATAAAGGATTGAAAGTGGCTTGGTGAGCACTTCTGCCAGCCCCCTCAGTACCCTTGGGTGGATCCCATCTGGCCCCATAGACTTGTGTGTGTCCAAGTGATGTAGCAGGTCTCTAACCATTTCCCCTTGGATTATGGGGGGGCTTCATTATGCTCCCTGTTTTCAAGCTCAGGGGGCTGGGTACTCCAAGAACAACTGGTCTTACCATTAGAGACTGAGGCAAAGAAGGCATTAAGTACCTCAGCCTTTTCCCCATCCTTTGTCACTATGTTTCCCCCCTGCATCCAATAAAGGATGGAGAGTCTCCTCAGCCCTCCTTTTGTTGCTAAGGTATTTATAGAAACATTTTTTTTTGTCTTTTATAGCAGTAGCCAGATTAAGTTCTAGTTGGGCTTTGGCCCTTCTAATTTTCTCCCTGCATAACCTTCCTTGTTCCTTGTAGTCCTCCTGAGTTGCCTGCCCCTTATTCCAAAAACTCTCCTTTTTTTTTCTGAGTTCCAGCCAAAGTTCTCTGTTTAGCCAGGCCAGTCTTTTCCAGCCCGCTTTTTTTTTCTGAGTTCCAGCCAAAGTTCTCTGTTTAGCCAGGCCAGTCTTCTTTCCAGCCAGCTCGTCTTTTGGCACATAGGGACGGCCTGCTCCTGCGCAGGTCTGTTCAAGTAATGGGCAACTATCTGCTAAATTTCAAGTCCCAGTTTCAAAGCTGACATAGCTTGACAAGGGTCTTCAGGAACATTTAAGTCAGGAAAACAAAGTGTATTTTCCTAGCAATGGGAATAACAGCAATGCTTTTCCACGGAGCAAGGTAAATGATGGGAAGTCTTAGTTCAAACGCCTTTGGATTTGTAAAATTAGAGTCACAACCAAAAACAGGATATCAGAATGGGAATAATAACAACTAGTAGCTTTGTCATACATGAATGTGCAAGTTAACTGGTCTGCTTTTATGTGTAACACAACAACTGACTTGTGTATATAGGGGTATTATCAGAAAAATGACTTCTTTCTCTTTTTCACTCATCTCCTATCCTTCCTATGGAAAAGGCTTCATGTAGTACTTGGACTGTTTTCTACTGATTGTCACAACACTGTTTCCAAACCTCCCAATGTACTACAGCCCAAAAGAAATTAATCTCTCAAAAAGACGATTAAGTATGCTGCATTGAAAGCACATATAAATGTGTTTTTCAAGGTTATCTAAGAGTTTGTTGAGCTGTAACCCTTTTCATTTATTCAATACTTTATTTTGTATTAGGACACTGCACAATCTTCTACTGTAACGTCATGTTGGACTTTTTGCTCATTTGAAAAATGAATAATTAAAGTTGCTGTCCAAAGCACAAATATCCAGCTTCATTTAAGTACTGATGGAGATACTGGTAATGGGACAGATGTAACTAAATTGTCTAATTTTTTTATGTGTTGCTCATTGAAAGAAATTATTCAAGAAAATTTACAATATTGTGATGATTATATGTGGTGCAACATTGACCATCTCCAGAAATAACAGAGATAATTGAATATATTATACAATCTATTTTATATGAACACTTATAACACAGACAGTGACAAATTGGAAAGTAATATATTCTACAAGTTCCTCTTTAAGAAAGGCCAGACAAAATGGATTGATTTAGCAAGTAGCAAACTTCTCCCTTGGAATCATTTCCTGTTTTTTTAAGATACATGGTGAAAATGCTGTACAAAGTGCTGAGAGGAAAAGAGATATTAACTGTTCTCCTGGAGCAGTCTGCAACTACACTTTTTAAGCTTGGAGGTTACTCTAGCTACAGCTGCCAAGGTAGAAGTTATCTTGACTGTCAGGCTCTCAGTTCTTTTCCAAAAAGAAGATTTTATCAGTAATATTTGTCAGTGAGCCAGAGAAAGCTCATCTGTTTGAGAGAGAAATCAGTTACCCTCACCCAGGGTCAACTAAACTTTGGAATTTGCCTGCAGCCAAAGGTCCAAACCTAATTTACTGAAAGCTTTTTATCAAGCTTTAGAGTACAAGGCCATAATGACTTCTTGTATTTAGATCCCTTATGGTAAACAAGTAGATGTTCACCGCTGTCCAGCTTTTCAATGACAGTAAATTCTAACTTTTCTGCTCGTGAGGTTCCTGCTTACAGTGAAAAATTGGTACCTTAGTTATTTCTAATGATATTTCCATACATTACAGGAATCAGTCTAAATAAGAGTTATCACCATGACTAGGGTTTATGTTAACCTCTCAGCTTTGTGAACTTGGTCTATTCTAGAAACGTCTGTTATGGTTGCAGTGACTGGTGTTACTGCAGTGTAGGAGAAAGTGTTAGAAAGAGAGTGATGCGGAGAGATATATTGTCTTATTTTCCAGTTTCATTCTTCCTGTCTACATAAAAAAAATATTGATCAAGGAGAAAGGCTGGACGTCAGACTGATATTTTCAGTTGAGACCACAGTAACCAAACAAGAAAATACACGTGATTTTCTGATTAGTGTTTATAAAAATATTGTGCTTGGACTTTTACTTGCAAATAAGACCGTAGCATTGTCTGTCCTCAAAACCGGTAACATAGGCTTTCCCCATGGCACAAGTGTTGGTAATAACATGCCTCAAATGTGAGTTAGACCCTTTGTAGGGGCTTGAAACTCTTCAGCTGACCCTTATCTTTCTAAAGAGATTACTTACAAAGAATTTGGTGCTGCAGGGTGCTAACCACATTTCTTCTCTCCAGAAAGACAATTACAGAAATGTGTAAATTAAAAGGCAATTATTTCCATTAAAGTCTGTGCACTTAAAGATCAGTTGAATGAACTGTGTTTAAACTTAGACAAATAGGGGCTTGAAACTCTTCAGCTGACCCTTATCTTTCTAAAGAGATTACTTACAAAGAATTTGGTGCTGCAGGGTGCTAACCACATTTCTTCTCTCCAGAAAGACAATTACAGAAATGTGTAAATTAAAAGGCAATTATTTCCATTAAAGTCTGTGCACTTAAAGATCAGTTGAATGAACTGTGTTTAAACTTAGACAAAACTTAAAGTTAGAATAGCAGCAAAGTTAGAACTCGCAAGTGTTGGTAATAACATGCCTCAAATGTGAGTTAGACCCTTTGTAGGGGCTTGAAACTCTTCAGCTGACCCTTATCTTTCTAAAGAGATTACTTACAAAGAATTTGGTGCTGCAGGGTGCTAACCACATTTCTTCTCTCCAGAAAGACAATTACAGAAATGTGTAAATTAAAAGGCAATTATTTCCATTAAAGTCTGTGCACTTAAAGATCAGTTGAATGAACTGTGTTTAAACTTAGACAAAACTTAAAGTTAGAATAGCAGCAGAGTAATTAGAACTCGGCAGGGTCAAATCTATGGTTAGCCATTAGACCTAATTTATGGTGTTGTCTTGGGTTTATCTTGAAAACTATTAGTGATAAAGTTGACAGGTATAAAGTGAACACCAGTGAAAATCAACAACTCAGAGACTACTTGTCATTAGCATGTGGTGTCACTGTATTATGGCACAAAAGATTAGGGAAGATTGCAAGACACATTGAGTATAAAAAAACCTCTTATTTAAACTAGGTCTAATGTTGCTTCCAATGTACCCAGAAATGTGCATTAGTCATCATTATAAAATCAACCTTTCCCAACAATTACCACAGAGTGATACATGGATACTGCAGTTGTTTCATGGACGCAGAAAAGCCTTTGCTCTGCAAACCATACATTCTGTTGCTGAGTTGAAAAACATAAATAAATCCTGCAGACCTCTGAGCACTTGGCTGTGCTAGAGATGAGGTAGCGGCTGGATTGCTGTGGAAATTTATGGGTCTCCAACAAACCATGTTAAAAATGTACTACATTAATATGCAGAGTCAGAGTCGCTCTACCACAGTAAAAATCAAATTAGGCAATGGTATTATTGTGGGTTAGTATTGTGCTGTTGCTGGTACAGAAATGGTGTCTAACTCATAGATGATTCCTTGTATTAGAGAATGTAATAAAATATTCAGGCCCTGTACAGCCGTGTTCTGTGGGGCAGAAAGAAGAGGAAGAAATGCTTCCAGAATAGCTCCTGGGTGTTTTGTGAGCCACTCTGATAGCCTAAGAAGTGCTTAGAAAGAAGTATTATCACCTGTGGAAAAGGCATGAGAGATTACCACGTGTTTCTGAAGTGCTATTGTGTCATAAGCTCTGAAGATTTTCTTCTACTGTACTTTTTTCTGCTTCTAAACTTTCCTTTTCAGTGCAACCAATTGTTATTTGTGGAAATTTCATAGAAATCCCTCACCACAAAAATTACTTGCAGCATTTGGTTGCACTAAAAGGCTTAATGACAATGACCATGGTTTCATAAATACAGGGATAAATAAAAGAATGTGTACAAATATATATTCCAGTTTTACAGAAGTTCACTGAAAATAATAGATATTTTTCATTCTACTCTATCAAAAATATCACTCTGGTATTTGTGGTGTTGTTACTAACAGGTTTCATAACATCAGAACTTCATGCCAATGTCATGTCAGTCTGTGCCAAAAGGACCCTCTGTCTAGATAAGACTTTACTCCATTTCATGTTCTTGGCAGACCAAAAATCCTTAAACACATTTCCATATGGTGGGACTGGGAAAGGTCATGTGCACACCATTTCTTACTTCTCAGCAGCTGAGGACGATTGTTGGACTCCCATGCTGATAATCTCATATTTGGCAGAACCTTAAGCAGCTCTGGCATCTTTGACAACAGATTCTTCATGGAGATGAATCTGCCTCACCACTTCTTTTTTTTCTTTTTTTTTTTTTCATTTTATTGCATCAGAATTGCTATAGGCAGCTTGAAGGCTTAGTTTTCCTTTAAAAATATAAATTGTTAAAAAACCCAATTTTTCCTTTAATCGTGCAATTTGTAAATCACCTACTTTCTTACTTCTCTGTTGTTTTACTCATCTTGTGAACTACTTCTTATAACCTTAATTTTACAAATCACAGATAAAAACCCCTTCATTTCATTATTAAAATGTAATAATCCAAATTAACTTGGAATTTTATGAGGCAGGAGTATATGAATGAAACATTATTTTAAGGCTGAATTGTAGATAAAAGACAAAAAACCACCCAAAGAAAACATAAAGTTGCTATAATTAGTCATCCCCCGTGGCTTTGTATTTTTATGTCACTACGTAGGCATTTGCTTCTGTTAAAAAAGTGTCTAAGAAGAAAATATGGATATGGGAATGACTACATCCTTTCTCAGAAAGCAGCAACAATCCAACACCACACACCATCTCTCCTGCCCTGAAAGACTGCTATGACAGAGCCCAAAGTCATGGACTAAATAAACTCAATGGACACTTTAGAGTGATGGCCCGTGGACTAATGGAATGATATCTGTGTGTATATATCAAAAAACAGGAAAGGTCGTGGTGATTAATTGAGAATGTATTGGATAGTGTGAGACCTGAGCATGACTTAAACGGTATGGAGTAAGGGGTGGAGAATGTGCTGGTTTTGGCTGGGATAGGGTTAATTTTCTTTCTAGTAGCTGGTAGAGGGCTATGTTTTGGATTTGTGCTGGAAACAGTGTTGATAATACAGGGATGTTTTCGTTGCTGCTGAGCAGTGCTTACACAGAGTCAAGGCCTTTTCTGCTCCTCACACCACCCCACCAGCGAGTAGGCTGGGGGTGCACAAGGAGTTGGGAGGGGACACAGCTGGGACAGCTGACCCCAACTGACATAGTCCATAGTCCACACCATATGACATCTCGCTCAGCAATAAAAGCTGGGGGAAGAAGGGGGGGAGGTTTGGAGTGATGGTGTTTGTCTGTTGGACTAGATGACCTTTAAGGACCCTTAAAGGGATAGTCCACACCATATGACATCTCGCTCAGCAATAAAAGCTGGGGGAAGAAGGAGGAAGGGGGGGAGGTTTGGAGTGATGGTGTTTGTCTGTTGGACTAGATGACCTTTAAAGGTCCCTTCCAACCCAAACTATTCTATGATTCTATTCCCAAGTAACCATTACACGTGATGGAGCCCTGCTTTCCTGGAGATGGCTGAACACCTGCCTGCCGATGGGAAGTAGTGAATGAATTCCTTGTTTTGCTTTGCTTGCACGCGCAGCTTTTTCTTTACATATTAAACTGTCTTTATCTCAACCTACAAGTTTTCTCACTTTTACTCTTCCGATTCTCTCCGCCATCCCACCGGGGTGGAGTGAGTGAGGGGCTGTGTGGTACTTAGGTGCTGGCTGAGGTTAAACCACGACACCCCTGAAAGGGGTTCTCTCCACAAAGGGGCTGATGTTCTGGGTAGACAAATAACCCTTCTGCAATGGAAGCAGAACCCAACAAAGCTCTGCTCTTAGTGCCAGGCTGGCAGGCATTTTGCACACACTTTTTTACAGGAAACTCCTTCTCTGAACAACTGTCATTTCCTTAGATTCCATCCCAAACTTATCACAGAATCTACTCTATCTAGTGTTGTTCCGAAGCGTTTGTGGGTTGGGGGGGTGGGGTGGGGTGGGGTTTTTTTTACCATTTTTCAGCATACCATGCTAAAATTGTATCCCATTACTCTGGCAAATTGATTACATATTCCAAAAGCCGTTACTAAAATTGTAACAGATCTTATCATATGTTTCCTATCCTTTACACAGGTCCTCTTTCGCATGGCAATATGCACTTTTAAGAACATAAAAATGTGCTTTGTATTATATATAAATATCAGTATTTAGTTAGTAGCTTTGGCTTTTTGCAATACTTTCTGTTCAGCTACCTATCAGAGATATCATAGTAATGTATTCTTACAAAATTTTAGATTGCTCACCATAAGGTTTTGCAGGTCACATCTGCTTTTTAGACTTGTTAAATCTATCTTTCACTGAGCGTCAATTATATCTCTTGTTCTATTTCACAGTAAAATAACTGACATTGTAAAGTATTTTCAATATTTTGTCTGTTCTCTAGAAAACACAGTTTTTAACAGTCTGTTGCAGAATATTTTATTAATCTTAATATCTATTACATTCAGGACTTCTTGATACTAGCGTACATAAAGATGCAGTAATATGGAATTTATCATCTCTACTTGCATAGGTTGAGTCACTTCCCCTGTTGGGCTGATTTTATTTTTTATTCATACATTTATCCATAAATTTAAACAATTGTTTGTACTGAAACATTGATATAAAATTTCCCCTCTCCCCCTGTTCTGTAACACGAGATGAACAATCTGTTCCCCCTCTGAACCTCTATGTGTTAAAATTGGAGATAAAGTTATTGGTAAAGCCTTGTATGTTCCTCCATTTCTGGCAAAGAAATTCCTTCCCTTTTCTACCACAAACTTCAACTTTCTGTTTCCATCTAAAAATATTTTCCCAAGACTCTTCTTTCAGGTCATGTCATTTAAACTTGAAGGTGTCTGATGTCTTCTTGACATCCCTCAATCCATTGGAAGCTGTGGTCCATGTTACTAGTCCTTCCTTTGATCTCTGGTAGTTGTGGAGGAAAGTTTTATAGATTCACAGCCTTCTCAGATATTACTGTATTAATAAGGGCTTTATCTGTGGCCACTGAGAAACCTTCAGTAGCTGCATTTTAATTTCTTCACAAATTTCTGAACTCTTGCTTTAAATTATATCAGTCATTTCATTTTATGTCTGTGAGCAATTTAATTTTTGTTCTGTCTTGGTCTAATAGGAATTGTCATTTCCAATTTCCCTTCTTCATCTCATGCCAACATTGTTGTCTAGTGTCAGATCAGCAGCATTGTAGCTTTTTGCTGGCTTTAGATGATAGGGGAATTTTTCCGTTTTTTTGTTTGGGAATTTTTTCTGCTAGTTTAGGAGTAAAGATACATAGGGCTCACATAAATTCTAATACCCTGTTAAATTGCTGAGGATGTATACCAGGCATGGTAGGAACAAAACAAGAAGCAGCTTTCTACTGCCGGTTCTATACCTTCCTCCCAAGAAAATTGCAAATATTGTCTCTCTTGACTTCTTTACCAAGCTATATGTACAATTGTGTGCGCCATTTGGGACTTTATAATACATCTACTAAATTAGCTGCATTCCTCAGTAAAATGTAGTTATAGAGTTTTTCTTTGCTTGTATTTTTTCTTCTCCTTCTGTCTTTCATTCTGAGATCCTCACTGACTTTATTAGTATTTCTGTTGACTGGCAGGTGCCTACTGACTTGATTTTCCAATGTATTCATCTCTGCAATCCTTGCTTTAAAAAGATAGGCACAGCAGACAAATGGAGTGTGGTTTATTATTCTTATGTGTATATATTATCAGACACAAGAAGTTATGGTTCACCAAGATCACTTTCAAAGTCCATGACAATGTAAGGAGTTTAACCTTTATTTCCCAGTGCTCAGGATGCCAGTTCCTACTGGTCAAGAAAGCAGTCGGGAATATTCCGTATTACTGTCATTTCTGGTACATCTATTATGCTTGTCTCCACACAAGCAGGAAGGAGATTTTTCTTTATGTCTGCTTTATGTGTTTCCATGGCTTATGTCCTGATGCCAGAGCAGAGCAGATTCCCTGTACTTTGTATCATGCTCCATTTGCATCTGGCTGGTAAAGAGCAGTTACTCTGAGTGTATGGTTTATTGGGAGAGAAGCTTTTCAGTCAATGCCTGAAGCACACTGAATCTCTGAAACATCAAAGTAGATGGTACAACAAAAACTGGGAGAAAACCTTTGTCAAGCTGGAATAGGAAGTAATGACAATGTGAAGAGAGGTTGGGAAGTTGAGCTGTATAATTAAGCAGTATCTTATGCATGCAGTATGACGCTGAGGTTATGGATATAGGAGTAATATGTTACTGTGAATCACTGGTTCTGAGGTAAATGCCCATCTGCATGTTTTACTACATTATATGTTCAAGGAAATATGAGATGGTTATCTCTTTTTTTATAGTGTAAGGATTTGAACAGAAAGCCTCCCCTAATGAGGACAGATAGGAGCATATCTGTCTTTGGTAGATAGACATGTTTTGTATTACCACTAATGCAAGAAATTGGGTGGGATACTGAACTCCAAAAAAATGTGAGAACTGAACTGTAAGTCTCGAGGACTTCTTTTACTAAAGAGTTCATTCATTACTAACAAAACCACTGAGCTAAAGTGTTCGTATTAATTGCAGAAAAATAAACTCAATGTTAGTTAAACATAATCTGGGATGTGTGTAAGGGACACAGTCTTTATTGTCTTTTCAACAGGTTTATGTCATGTGCCTTTTCCTAACAGGTATTTGAGGTATTTTCCGTAGCTAAAAGGAAAAACAGTTTAGATGAACAAATCATCAATTATAACGGGAAACCTACAGCTTCAAAGTCCAGTTTATGTCTAAAGAGATAACCAAAGAGTTCCTTTTAAACTGTCAGTTCAGCTAACAAGCAATCAAAAAGCTAAAGGCTGAGTATAGTATATGCATTTTTGGATGAAATGTAGCCGCAGTGTATGTAAAACTCTCAAAAACAGCCAGTGAAAAAAGGTATGCAAAATTATTAAATAAGAATAGTCACAAAAAAGCTCAAATCCTTTGTTGTTTGCTATTGACTTTGTCTAGTATTTCCTCAGAGCTCTATATACCCACAAAGATGTTTAAATGAGTATTTTGACCCATAAAACTCTTAGTCAAACATTTTTACAATCAGTAGATTATTTTGCCAAACCATATGGCTTGGCCAAACCCTGCAATTTAGTGAAGTTCACTGAAAAGTGCTAAAGAAACTGTGGGTGTTGCAAGGTGTTAAGTAGACAATAAACCCCATGGGACCAAGACTGAAGTAGGACTTCATTCTCACAGAGGCTTCCTTCCCAGAACTCTTCTGGAGCACCTGCATTGCACCAGAGATATGGCAAAGCTTTGCCCCAGTTTCTCTCCCAAACCTCTGCAATTCACCAATGTTCATAATTAAAATTACTTTAACATTAAGGTACTTGTTCTAGGTCACAATAATTACCGTGGTGATTTAGGGAATATGCCTATGTATAATTTCTGAAATCACTTTGAGAATATGAACTTTTGTACTTGTATCTGTGTCAGGCTGAAAATTCCATTTTCACTCTGTTTTCTACCTCCATTTTGGAAAAAGAGCTAACAAAGGACATTCAAGCTTCCATTATCCTAAATTACATGAAAGTATTTTTGAACAATTTTGAGTGTTGCCACTCTTTGATCACCTGAGAAAGGTATTACACATCATCTGATGAACATGCATGGAAGTTGTAAAGGACATTTTCTGACCTGGTGTTTTGGAGAGAGGGATAGTAGGTGAGAGGGATTTTGCTGAGAGGTAAAAATTCGTGCCCAAGAGGCAAGGAAGGATCCTGCACTACTTACACAATTCTGATCCAAGTAGAAAGGAAAAATTAATTGTTAAAGAAATAGAAATAGGATAATTTTTCACCTGATTTTTTTTTTTTTTTTTTTAGATTTGATGGGAAACCTAAAGTCAGGAGAAAGTATATTAGAGGTTTTTGCAAGTTGCATATATTATATGCTATAGCTGTTGCTTGATCCAGAGGAGGTAAATTGTAAACCAAAGCGTTGGTCAAACTGGCGCTCTGGAAAAGGATGGGTTTTTAACAACATTCAGCATAACAACTGAAGTGGGAGATCGTAGAATCATAGAATAGTTTGGGTTGGAAGGGACCTTTAAAGGTCATCTAGTCCAACCCCCTTGCAATGAGCAGGGACATCTTCAACTAGATCAGCTTGCTCAGAGCCCTGGCCAACCTGACCTTGAACGTTTCCAGGGATGGGGCATCCACCACCTCTCTG
>NW_008795253.1:3689019-3759601 GCF_000699145.1 Aptenodytes forsteri | reverse complement strand
GTTCCATGATCTTCCCAGGCACTGACGTGAGACTGACTGGCCTGTATTTCCCCGGGTCTTCCTTTTTTCCCTTTTTAAAAATGGGGGTTATGTTTCCCGTCAGTGGGAACTTCTCTAGACTGCCATGACTTCTCAAATACGATGGATAGTGGCTTAGCAACTTCATCTGCCAGTTCCTTCAGGACCCATGGATGGATCTTGTCAGGTCCTATGGACTGGTGCACCTTCAGGTTCCTTTGATGGTCTCGAACCTGATCTCCTCCCACAGCGGGCAGCTCTTCATTCTCCCAGTCCCCACCTTTGCCTTCTGCGGCTTGGGCGGTGAGGCTCGAGCACCTGCCGGTGAAGACCGAGGCAAAAAAGTCATTGAGTACCTCAGCCTCCTCTGTATCCCGGGTCACCAGGTCTCCTGTTTCATTCCAGAGAGGGCCCACATTTTCCCTCGTCTTCCTTTTATCCCTGACATACCTATAGAATCTTTTCTTGTTGCCCTTGACGTCCCTGGCCAGATTTAGTTCTATCAGGGCTTTAGCTTTCCTAACCTGATCCCTGGCTTACCTCTTAAAATAGGGTGCTGTATGAGGGACTTTATATCCTGAGACACTATCTGGAGTCTGAAAAGCACATTTACAGTTTAGCATACTTAAACTTTGAAAATTCAAAAACCATTGTCTTTGTAAGTAAACCCAAAGCAACAGCCTAAGAAGTGTTCAGCAAAGGGACATTTACTAAAGCTGTGATGATTGCCAGCTATAAAAAACAACCAAACAAAATATGAACACAAAATATTCTTTTAAATCAGCTCGTGTTTCAGGACATGTGTTTACAACATCAACAGTTTCTAAAGGATCTTATTGTTCACAATGCAATCTCTTTGGAGGCTAGGAGGAAACAAGTGCCTTCAAGCTACCCTAACAAATTCACAAGCAGTTACTATAAGATTTGGGGCTAGCTAGAGGCTTTTGTCCTCCAGGTAAGCACAGCCCTGGTAGAACATGCACTAAAAACAATGGAGGAATTTAGGAGAATTTCAGGAGGAATAACTGTTGCTTCCTTTCCAGAGGAAAAACTTTAGGACTATGAAGGTGTTATAAAATCTTCACTGATAAGTTATGGTACTCATCTTTGCATATTTTCATATAGAAACAGTGATTATCTTTAACGTCCAAACTGAATGTCCTGGATTCCCTTAGGAATGTTTCCTTATACTTTCTGTAAGAATTAAAAAGAGATTTTTAGAAGTTCTGTTTTGCTGCAGTGCTACAGCATGTTTTTATGTTGAAGGTGGTGTTCAGCTCAGACCATATTGTAGCTTGCAGACCTAGTGTAGTTTGCGTACTTATTTCCAAGGCTATGCCTTAGTTATTCTGGCTCAGCATATGAAATTTCATGGTTCCTCCCAAATCAGCAAGATGAGATAAATATGTGCTCTTCTCTTTCTTACAAGTAAAATGGAGTATAGCAAGGTCAGATGACTTCAAACAACATCACTCTCATCTTATTTCAGGCTATCTGATTTTTAGTCAATGTTTCCCCTTCCTTTATTTCTCTAATCTTCCAGATACCTCTGGACAACGCTGAGTTCTCAGTCCAAACTGTTGATTCACTGTGGTTACATAATTACTAACATTTTAGGCTTCAACAGCAGTCTGTCAGTGGAGCAAGTAGCCAAAGAGAACCAGTTGGTGAATACCAGTTATTTTGTTATAGTAAAATAATGAGGTGTAGTTGGAAATGATTAGCAATATCCAATGATTAGTAATTAGCAGTATCACTGCAACATCTTTATCGATGATCTGGATGAGGGGATTGAGTGCACCCTCAGTAAGTTTGCAGATGACACCAAGTTGGGCAGGAGCATTGAACTGCTCGAGGGTAGGAAGGCTCTGCAGGGGGACCTGGACAGGCTGGATCGATGGGCCCAGGCCAACTGTATGAGATTCAACAAGGCCAAGTGCCAGGTCCTGCACTTGGGCCACAACAACCCCATGCAGCGCTACAGGCTTGGGGAAGAGTGGCTGGAAAGCTGCCGGGTGGAAAAGGACCTGGGGGTGCTGGTTGACAGCTGGCTGAATATGAGCCGGCAGTGTGCCCAGGCGGCCAAGAAGGCCAATGGCATCCTGGCCTGTATCAGAACTAGTGTGGCCAGCAGGAGTGGGGAAGTGATCGTGCCCCTGTACTCGGCACTGGTGAGGCCGCACCTCGAATACTGTGTTCAGTTTTGGGCCCCTCACTACAAGAAGGACGTCGAGGTGCTGGAGTGTGTCCAGAGAAGGGCAACGAGGCTGGTGAGGGGTCTGGAGAACAAGTCTTATGAGGAGGGGCTGAGGGAACTGGGGTTGTTTAGCCTGGAGAAAAGGAGGCTGAGGGGAGACCTCATCGCTCTCTACAACTACCTGAAAGGAGGTTGTAGCGAGATGGGTGTTGGTCTCTTCTCCCAAGTAACTAGCGATAGGACGAGAGGAAAAGGCCTCAAGTTGCACCAGGGGAGGTTTAGATTGGATGTGGGGAAAAATTTCTTTACTGAAAGAGTGGTTAAACATTGGAAGAGGCTGCCCAGGGAAGTGGTTGAGTCCCCATCCCTGGAGGTATTTAAAAGATGAGTAGATGAGGCGCTTAGGGACATGGTTTAGTGGGCATGGTGGTGTTGGGTTGATGGTTGGACTCGATGATCTTTGAGGTCTCTTCCAACCTTAATGATTCTATGATTCTAACGGGATGGGGGAGAAAATATGATGAAAAAGCTCATT
Organism: Aptenodytes forsteri; assembly: GCF_000699145.1. Classification (NCBI taxonomy): domain Eukaryota; kingdom Metazoa; phylum Chordata; class Aves; order Sphenisciformes; family Spheniscidae; genus Aptenodytes; species Aptenodytes forsteri. The sequence continues at coordinate 3,756,851 of NW_008795253.1, read as the reverse complement.
GATGGACATAAAGATAGGGAGATTGCTTACCAATTACCATCATGGGCAAAACAGACTTGACTTGGAGAAAATTAATTTAATTTATTGCGAATTAAAATAGAGTTGGATACTGAGAAACAAAAACTAACGTCAGTCCTTCATTTCTGACCCCTCTACCTCCTCTTCCATGCTGAGTAGTGCAGGGGGATGTGGAATGGGGGTTGTGGTCAGTCCATAACAGTTCCTCTCTGTTGCTCCTTCCTCCTCACACTTTTTCCCAGCTCCAGTGCGGGTCCTTCCCATGATCTGCAGTTCCTGTCAGGAGCCTGCTCCAGCGTGGTCTCTTCATGGGCTACAGGAAATATCTTCCTGCCGTGCCGTGGGGTCCTCTGCACTGCAGGGGTGGCCCTGCAGTCCCCCCAGCGCTACCAAAACCTTGCCATTTAAATCCAATAAAAGTAGAAATAAGAAACTGGATATATTCTTTGTCACTGAATCCCATAGACTCAAACGTAACAGTCATATAATCTTTTCTGTCCTTTAACCAAGCATTTACCATGAAGCTAGACATGTTCTTGACCCTACTAGTGCTATTGAAGTGCTATAAAGCAAAGGCCCGACATACCCCCTTCTTCACATACTGAGTTGGTCTGTTCTTGAACGACCTTTGTGGGCTCCAGTAAAAAGGATCTGTTCATCTTTCCTTCCTGATAAGAAGAAGAACAAAGGAAGACAGGGTAGCTTCCACCTGCAGATCACAGAAACATTCTGGCATGTTGTTATTGTTATAAACTTGACTGTAAACTACCAAGATGATAAGCACAGAGTGGCAGTCACATACACTGCTTTCATCTTTTTTTATCCCCCAAATTTTTTCCCTTTTCTTTTTTTGTGTTTCCATGGCAACAGCCATTAATGAAGCTGCCACAGGTGTTTTTGTGCCAGAACTTCTTAGGTCTGTTAGTTGACCAAATCCATGCACCTGTAGCTTTTTCATTAACACTTAAGTTATTTCTATTTTCTAGCCTGTTGGAAAAACAACATGCAATTGATTTGATATCTGAAGCAAATACATGGGCTGCCACCCAAATCTCAATGTACCTAACTATGCCTGAACAATGTGTCTATTAGCTATTTAAATTTGTGAGAATTCATGGACTGGTTATAGAATGAAACGCATAAAATACACAGGTTTCTTCCATTCAGTTAAGTTTTCCTTTAAAATTGAGATTTATAATTTCTGTTCCTTAGTTCTCAAAATTGTGAAATGAGAATGGCAATAATTTATGTAACTTCTGCCTGAAAATAGCTCAAGCCCTCTGCATTTTCAGCATCAGTTGTTGATAAGTATAGTAATTTGCATGCAGAAAAGCAGAGGCTTAGGGGTGAATGGTTTTAGTGCTTTTCAATTCTGAATGCCTCATCTTCTTTGGGTGTCCATTTTTTGAAATACACCAAGAGTGATTTTGGATAGTAAAGTTTTAATGCACATCATACAGCTCCCACAGAGACTGTTTTGCAATATTTTGTTTTGTTTTGTTTCAGTATATTTGCTGCCCAAATGATTTACGATTTCTTAGATCACAAGGGCCACATTTTGGGTGAAATTGTTTTTTTCTTGAGAAATACTATTTATTCTAAAGGAACAGAGAGTCATTGTAATTACCTCAGAGCTCTGAAAAGCTTGAAGTTGCAGAGACGTGTTGATTTACGAAATTTATCACGTAGGGGCTCTGTCTGTACACATATACTAACTAGGAAGAGCTTATTAACAGAAACAGTGATTGTCGCACATGAAAATGTTCATCTCGGTATGTCACTTCTGATAGTGTTAGCTCAGATACCTTTCTTTCTTCCATTATTTCTCAGCTAGATATTGTAGGGAACAGTCTCTCCTGCAGAATAAGGTGAAGAATCAGACCACTAGAATATGAGTAAAAGCATACCATTCACACCTAATATAGCCTATAACTTTGTCTTTAGTACTAAATGGTCATTAATGCCTTTAAAAGGATCATTAGGGTGCCATTTCACAATATGCTACATCTGATCTAACTGTGAACTAGATATACCAAAGCGAGGATCCCATGAGGATGTCCAGCCACAAGTATATCTCTTGCCATGCATTTTTCTATCTTTCTCATGTTGAAAGTAGGGATTGTGTGAGCTCATGGTGAGTTCAGCTCGCTGATTTAGCTAAACACTAACTCAGCAAAATAATCAGTCTCGGTCATTATAGTAAAATGAATAAAAAAGTCAGTACAAAAGAAACAGCGGAGAGAGCAGAAGAGCTCCTTCAGAGAGTATATAATCAGAAACATCCTGATTTTTCTCAGGGATGAGAAAATGCCTTTAACAAGCACGTCTTCTAGATCTCAGCAAAAGCACAAGCATCCCTGACGGTATTTTTCTAACTAAGCGATGAGAGAAGGGAGCAAGCTTGGTTTGCAGATGTTTTAAATAAAAGGTTCTCCTTTTTGATTATTTTATTTTATTTTATTATAATAGTTTGTGTCTCTGCTGTCAGAAGAATGAAGAACAGATTGTCTTGCAAGGTGGAGAACTCCCAGTTTCAGCCCATGTATCAAAGGAGCAGAAATAAACAAATATTCACAACACAGCAATCACTTTCAGTAATTGTAAGGGGTCCCCATGATCAATAGGCCCTTGGAAAGGTTTGCAGAGCAGTGAGGTTCAGCAGTGTGGGAAGGGAAGAGGTGTCACAAGCTGCTGTGTTGTGCTGTGCACGATTCTCCTGGGGTCCCTTTAGCACAACTCCTGTGCCTTGACACATCCAACACACTGGTACTGCTGGGCTTACCCAGGCAGCGAGAACAGAACTTTACAACCTCTCTTCCCAGTGTCTAATACTATGTTTTGTGATATAGCATGGAGAAATTGCACCCCCTTCCTCCTTATCTCACGAAATCAGAATTTCCTTGGATTTCTCATATCTTCTTCCTTTCTTACTCCCACAGACATGTGCCATCACCCCACTTCAGGGAATTGCTCTTCTCTCCCCATATTTGAGACAGATTCTGTTAGAGCACAAATCCTACTGCCTTTAATGGAACATGCTGCTTAGGCATATGATTTCTGGGGGACTTCTGGTTTCCTCACATACTCCTTACTTGTGAAGCTGCATTTTGTTGCTTAAACCATGCAAAAGTAAGAAAAAAAGTGAAATACTAAAAACTGAACTGAACAAAGAAGTGAACATCACTTGGAAAGCAACCCCCTAAAAATGTTACAGTAAAATTTTAAAGAAATCTTTAGTTCTCACGGTTTGCTTTTGTTGGTCAATTTGTAATTTACCAGATAAGCTATTTTCCTCAGAAAATGAAATATATACAAAAAATATGTTGACAAAAATTAAAAGAGATAAATTAATTTGGTTTGTTAGAGAATTCCTTGGAATTTTTGACAGTTTAATAAAATTTTTGAAAAATAAATTATTTTTTCCCATTGTATTTCTACTCATCTGCATTAGTTTTAAAAGCTGCCTGCAACTCTGTCAATGGTATATTAGTTGGTTCATGGACACCATGAATCAAAGATTGTCAAGGACTTCAAATCTTTTATATTATCAGGGAAGTACAAGCTACTTATTTCTATGAATAAGAAGTTTCTGTTCTGAACTCTGTCCCTGCTAACCAACATTGGTTGATCCTATACCTCATTTCAACAGCCAACAGCTTGCGCAGGATATCAGTTAGGACTCCTGGAAAGTCATCTTTAGGAAGACATTATATAAATATTTGTTGGGTTTCAGTTCACCAGGATTTTTTTGTGAATACGGGAATCCATCCAGAGACATGAAATTCTGGAGTAGGGTCTAGAAAATAACAATAAAATGGCAAGAATCTTCTCTAAAGTTAGCCCTCTGTTAAACCATTCATCTTGGTTTATAATTTACATCACTTTTTACAGTACCGCTGAAGACTAGAACAAATGCCATTTTCTGTTAACAGCCACCAGTGTAAGTCTGTATATCGTACACGAAGGAATTGTCTGGCTCTTCCCAGAGTTAAAAAAAGAAGTTTTGAATACAGCTGTACTGATTGAAAGCACACCTAATGGTGATCTCCCATTGTATTACATTTGTGCTATATAGTAAGATAGACTGAGCAGAAAATCATTTTCTGTTTCCATGTCAACTTGAGATGGAAGAATACAATCGATATTTGCTTTTCACTTTGATGGGACAATTTTATGACATTATGTTTTAAATAAAAGGAAAATTCTGTTGTAGGAAAGAGTGTGGCTTATCTGGCTATGTCGATTTCAGTTATGTATAAAAAGTATAGTAATGAATTAAATATAATAAATGGATTTAGATATCATCTTTGCTGTAAAAGTGCATAAGGGAACAGACATGAAAATACAATTTTTCTGTGACAGGATAAACTGTGCTAAGATTTTCCTCCCTGATATCATTCCCATGCTCAAATTCTTAAATTAGACACCATAGTAAAATTTCCTTTGAGTGTGACCTCTGTACCACTCCACTCCATCTCCCCGTCTGAAGCCACCAGTGCTTCAGACATTTGAGAAGGAACCAGTGGCACTCACACGGCTGACATGAATATTTGCAAAGCTGAGCTGCATAGAAGGAGACTAAGAGGAGACTTCAAAAGTTTTAAGGACCTAGCAATCGGGTCTAGAGCTCTGCTGAAATCACTGCAGATACTATATGAAGCCCCATCTATAGCCTGTTCATAGGGGCCTGACTTTAAATGCACAGGGTTTCTCAGGCATAGAAGGCTGAATGCGATGAGAAGTATTGTATTCTGCCCTCAAACTCTGGTTTTCTCCTTGTCCTGTGCTTGAGAATCTCCATAAACTTACTTCTTTTGAATGTCTCCAATATATTTTCATGTATCAATTACTAATGATGATTTCTTTCTGACTACAAAGAATATTAACCATAGTATGTCAATGATTTAATGGGAGGTAAAGTGCTTATATTCCAGAGAAGTCAGAAATACCTGCACAAATACCCTGCCAAGAGCTTTGTTATTAGCCAGCTCCAAGTAGCTCTTTGCTCAGAACTCAAACCTCTAAGATCATCAGTTTGGGAAATTTAAGTCTCTTATCCGTATAAAAAAATTATCCCAGTGTTCTGAAAAACCTTCTCTGGCTAACAACCTGGTAGTTGTCCAGCTTTCAAAGACTCTTGCTGAAATCTTCAATCAATAATTCTTTACTAATACAATTTGCATTTTGTAGTTAATCAGGCTTAAAAAGCATTTTGTAACTTTTACTGTAATAATGTTTTCAAAGAGCTGCAAAAAACCCCCAAAACAAAACAAAAGCAGAATTGCATATTATCTTCTGCTTTCTGAAAGCAACATATTGTTCTGCCACCTTGTAAACAAGCAATAGTGGTACCAAAATTTGTTTAAATGCCTTTTTTATGCAATTAACTTGCTGTGTAAATTGGTTCATCTTTCAGAACTAAGCAGAATTGACTGGGTTTGCATGCATTTTGTACTTAAACTTTTTGTATGTCTCAGTTTTGCTTGTGTGCTTCTAATCATTCAGAGCACAGATCTCAGTATCAAAATACCTGGTTCCGAGTTGCAAGAGATATATGGAAAGACGTGAAAAAATAGTATCTCTGCCTACTACACACACAAAAGTGCTGGTGTATGCTTCCCACTGTATGGCACCGAAAAATCAAATAACTGGGTAATTTTAGAATTCGATTGACAGCTGCTTTCATTCAGCTTTCAGCACAGTTAAATTACTAATAATACAGTCTGGTGACAGCAGTAGGGCTATACTCCAGGAACACTACAAATTAGATAAAGAAGATCTTTCATTAAAGTCAGAGAAGAACGGAAAAGAGAAAGCTTGCTGTGTGTTGCTGGTACTGCCCTAACACATATTGTTTGACTAGTATCTGTTTTGATTTGGGTCCAAGCATCTGTTCTTGGAAAAGACCACAGTCATCTTATCAGTCCAAGCTGTTATGAGCAATATTAGTGAGGAGCCAGCACAAAAGGGTTGTGATGGATAATAACACAAACCCCATTCACAGGAAATTAGATTTTCTAAGTGCTGAAGAGAAACATTACAAAACTCAGACACCAGTAAATAACTGCTGTCTCCATCCTTTACCCTGGAGGAGGCAGCACTAACGTTCCTACAAGCCAGAAGGAATGTTGTTTTAATAATTGAAACTGTGCACTTGATCTTGCATACAGATGTTTTGTTTCATTAGACTTAAAAGCAATTCTGATTCCTAAGTGGTTATTCTTCACAGAGGCACAGAAATACATATTGAAGAAAATAGTATGCAGACTTTTAAAATGTATCTACCCAAATGCATCTTTTTTGTCCTTATTTGGGTCATCAGTAACTGGTTTTTTTTCTGATGCTGATTAAGAAGACACCCCAAATGAGAAAGAATACCAGAAAGGCTTTGATTTCAAAGGCAGCTGTTAGTGACAGGATATTTAAGCAAGCGTTAGTCAGATTAGGTTCAGGTAATAAAGTATCTGATTTCATGAAGGCTGACATGATTCAATAGTTCTGTATGTTTGTAAAATTAGAAATCTCGGTATCTTCTTTAAATCTATGTTATATACCATTATATTCCTTTCTGCAGTTGATAAAACATTCTTGATAAATGTTTACTAATGACTAACTTACCAGAATACTAAATAGTCAGAACCACCCATTATCCAAGTATCTGGAGAGGATGAAGGTGGAAGGAGCCCATTATCAGGAACTTGTGTAGGTGTTTTGCTGGGAGCTCACTTGCAGCACTACACCAGCCTCTTCAGAACCAGGGTTACTGGTATGATTTGTTAGTTTGTTTTTATCAACGGCTATGCTAACGTATCACAGACTCAAGTAGATGCACAATCCCTGCCTCAAAGATTTAACAATCCAAAGTCACATTTGACCCAACTGAAGATCATTGATAGGCTGTACTTAGAGAAAGAGGTTTATAATTTATGAGAGGTCATTTGCTTTTCTTAGGGTATTGTCATTTTTCATAGAAACATAAAAACAAAGCTGGTAAGGTTGTCAGGTGGTCATTTAGTCTGTTGCCTAGCTCTAAGGCTTGAGCCATTTCTGACAAATGTTTTGAAACAACTAAAGCAATTATGATCCCACAACATGCCTAGGAAATCTGACTGATTATATTAGGATGATTTTAAAAAAAAACTTACTATAAATCTTTCCTGAAACTTAAGCTTATTACTGTCTGTTACCCAAAAAATATTAGAAGATTCTTTTCCTTTTTGTGACAACCTTGCACAGAGTGACGACTGTCATATTGTTTCCCTTCAGTCTTATCCTTCTTAGACCAAAACCCCCTGCTTTTTCAAGTGGTTTCTGTTAGAGTCCTTTTCATTCCTGATACTTACTTGTGAACTCACTTCTACAGGTCTGTGTCCTTGAAAAACAGTTCCCTGACACTGACATAAACCCATATCTGAAGCTTTACTAATTTTGCCAAGTCATTCTTTCTTCAGGGAGCACTTTGCACTTGTCTTGACTGACCTGTATTCTTGAGGGTTTAAAATTATTTTTTCTGATTCGTCCAAATCTTTTTGAATTCTAATCCTGTCTCCAGTGTGCTTCCAATTCTTCCCAAACAATTGCTAGAACAGTTATTTTAATTTTACTGTCTGTGTGGTTATTTCATGTAACTTACTGGTGTTGGGATGTGATCATCTGGAGTAGATGTAAGTTTTGGGCAGAAAAGCCCTCTAATCATAGCAAGATCAGCCATTTATGCCATATAGGCAGCTATATGTTTTTTCCCTGCTTTTGATATCATCAATAAGCTCAGCTCAAAGTATTTACAATATTAATGACTTGATGTGAATATTTGGCCTTTTTTGCAGTTTTGCTCCATCAACTTTTTTCAGCTGAAGTACTGAAACAAAATGCCTGCATTATTATTTACACAAAAATGCAAATGGTTTATCTTATAAGTGATATTAAATGATGCAAAAACCCCTTTCTGGTTAGCATATTTTAACAGCTAAGGTAAAATTTCTACTGCGAAGATGTTATTTTATGCATCTTGGAATGTGCTTTTTACTCCCTTTTTTACCCCCTGCTCAAGAGTGCTATAATACAGATCCAGTTCTGTATTATAATTGCATTTTAGCAACCAAATCCAAACCAGCATAGCCTTAGTGACTTCATTGTAACTACAGTGGGTTATATCTGCCCAGTGTCTGCCTCTCACATTTTTATGCAGCTTCTAAAAGTTATGAGTAATTCCACTCATTTGGGTTACACAGACAATGATATGCAATAGTGATACTCAAGCGATGTTAATGTATTAAGTCAGTGAAGATACCTCAGTCTCTATGAACATGTATGCGTAATAGGATGTGATATTCAATCAGACTAAAGGTCGCTTCCATGTGCTCTTCCATATAGTTTCTGTCTACATAATTCAATGTTAGGAATTACTTCAAATCCACCTGTTCTTGGAGAGTATATTGCTTGCTGGAAAATGATACAATTTAATCTGCTGTCAGTATTATAAATTTATGATTATTGATGAATCATTGTTCCTCAATATTATACATTTTAATCAAATGTTCCCTGGGGCACATTTTCATTTCAGATCATTAGCATGATTCTTATTGTAGTACAGAAAGAAATGTAATGGAAAACACCCAATAGCGGTCTGAAAGACAGAAATTTTTATAGAGGGTTCAAAGCCTATTACAGTCCCATTTTGACATTTTTAATGAAATAATTTAGGCTAATTTGATATTCTGTCTGTGAAAAGAAGCTGTGTTTTAGGTAGTCATGGAATATCTTCCAAGACTACATGGGTCGTTCAAATTTAAGCAGTCCAGTGCTTCAAATGTATGCATATAGCATATAGTTTTTTTCTTCTCTTGCTTTTGGCTGTTACACTTAGTAAAGAGAAAAAAAAGCAAACCCTTTTCTTGGTGTGTTTCTTTTTGCACAGTAGGTGTTGCTGAACAAAACACAGCTGCAGGCAGTTTTGGATATTGGACTGCAGCTTTCATAAGGAAGAGGTTAGATTGGAAATTTCTCTGTCATCACAACACTGTGTATATTCCAAGTAGCCAGCAATAAAGGAGGAGGAGGATAGCCTTCCAGTTACCTCAAAAAATTTGCCCCTGGATTTGGGATCTGGAAAAAAATAACAGCGCTAGTAGCTACTCTACTATGCTACTTGTATTTCTTTCATTAGAACTGATAGAATTTCTTACAACAGCTCCTCTTATGTGTTTGGGTTTTTTAACATTTAAAATACAGTAAAGAACATTTGAATAAGACCAGAATCTCTAGCAGTGGATTTCAGTGTCTTTCTGTAGAAATACGGACAGATAAAGAGTAAGGCTCAGTTGATCAGGAACAGCTTAGAGAATAAAATGACTAACTGGCCTAAGTTTCCAGAATATTTTTTCCTGATGACTTTTCATTCTTAAGGTCAAAAGGGAGGTGAGATCTCATCATCAACCCATAACTTAATCCTGAAAGGCGATATGCATTCTGCCCCCAATCCAGCAAAATCTATATGCTTCAAGGCTTTGCTGTCTTAATGCCCAAAATACTCACCACCCCAGTAAATTAACAGTCCTTAAAGTCTTAATTTGCTCAGACTTTATAATATGATTTTATCATTATAAATAAATCATGCTTTTGTTATTCAGCATATTAGCTGTGAGAATGTCATTGTGCTTGCAATTAAACACGTTGTAAACTTCTGACATTCCCACTCTTTCTACCAGTAATTGTAGCAGGGAGTCATGCTAGATAATATTTCTGTCTTATGTAAGATTGAATTTATTTATGCACATTCTCTGCATCCTTGACATCATTTTCCCTAAGTTTCTCATGAAAGATCCAGCTAATAATTCAGCATAGCTTTTAGCCTATAAAGCCACATCTTTGACTTTTTAAATATCATTAGATTGCTAGTTCCATTTAGTCTGCAGAAACGTTCCTTGGTTAAATAATTCTAGTGTACAAAATGATGAGCATCCTCAGAAGGTTTCAGAACAGAAATTTTTTTCATTCAAGCCACTTCCATGAAGGCACAAGACTGCTGCTCCTTTACCTTCTGTCTTGCTTAGGCCCAGTTCTGTCCAAATCTGAACTTTTCAGACAGATTTATCCTGAAGTGTCCTAGGGCCGTCCAGCTGTTTTGATTGAGTAGAATCACAACAACCTGGAGAACATTGGGCTATGTTTGTGAAGAATGTGAATGTGCTCTGCAGGACCCTAACGCTAAAGAGAAACTCTAAACTCTGTTTTTTCTTTTATCATATTGGAAGTAACTGCCAATTTTTTTTATTTGTTCTCCTGCTGTTGCTGCTGTTGGCTTTGTGCTCCTGGAATTACTGCTTTTGTGTAAGACAATGTTGTAGGGATAGAAGCTGTGTGTGCTACTTGCAGGCTTTGATTTAGTCTTGCATGGTTCTTCAGTAAGGTCAGAGCATTACTGAACCAGTCTTACAAACTTCACACTAAGTGAGATTTCAACAAATTCTAACAATATTTCAGAAGATAATCTTAAGAATCTTGGGCTTCTGCTGTAACAAGTCTCAAATGTGGCACCCAAGAGGTGTAATCCTGATCTCTAAGCTAAGCTTGGACAGAATTTTCTCTCTCACATTATTGTTTTAAAAGAATTGCTGACATTGCTTTGAAATACAATATTGTCAGTTGGAACCACCTCTTAAAGAAGCCCTTTAAGAATGGAGAGGAGCCCTTTTAAACACACATTTTCCAGTGAAGGCCATTTTAACTAAGTGGTTGTTAGAATTTCATTTATTCAGCTGTAATGAGCCCTGCAGTATATAAGGCACAAAGATAAAGTTTCTGCAAATCTGAAAAAGCTCACAGTCTAGAAGGTATTAACTAGTAATTCGAGGGGAGAAAATAACATGTTTCTTTTGCTATTGTTATGAATTCACTTAGTGGGTATTATATGCTAAAGACAGTTTAGGAGGGGTTTTGATAGAAGTGGTGCAGCATCTTGTTTAGTAGCATCGTTGTCTGAGGGGATGAGATGAAAATATCAAATGCCAAATGAGATATGTTAGTCCGACAAATTTGTGTAAGGAATGTTTAACAACAATAATAAATAAAGTTTTTACAAAGTCTGTGAAGATTAATTCCCCAGGTGCATATTCTTAATAATATTTTGAAGAATATAAAAATAACATTCCAACTCAGAAATACCGCAGGAACAAAGCTTTCACTGGAAAATATGCTTTCTTTTCTTTGATATGTCTTCCCTGCAACCATGATTAAAAGATAAAATTCTTTTGAACAGGGTGGTTTCAAACAGTGCTTGACTCAGAACTGAAGAGCAATTAGGAATGGATTTTCTGTATATAAATGTAAACACTTGTTTATTTCGGTGCATGTATTTTCTGACTGCTAATGATACGTATTTATTTTAATTTTATCAGATAGTTATCCTGCCTGACAAAAGAAACTGTAACAACCCTGACATCAGTAGGACCCTAAAGGCTTAATCACTTCCAGCTACAGCTTTGCCAGCAGGAGAGATTATTATCCACTGCTTTCTCACAGCCATTTGTCACTCTGGGGAGATTATTGTCCTCCCAGATCTATTAGCTCAGTCTCAAAAATAAGCCACATTAGTGTAAACAGTTTCAATAGTATTTTGCTAACATGTCTACGGATATATATGTGTTGAGCAATGACATTTTATTTCTGAATTAACTGCCAATAACGGTTGTGTCACTGGTTACTCAAGGAAAGAAAGAAAAATGGTAGATGTTAATTTGGGGTATATTGTACCTTAAAAAATAACCAGGTTTGATCTCAAGAACTCATTAAGCTATACAGTAATAAAGTGCTATGATAAATCGGTTATCGATTCTGACACTGACCAATGGGTGATCAGGCTGCTTTCTCAATGCTCTTTATCCTGTTCCCTCCTTTTTTTTTTTTAATTTAGCTAGCAAGTATGTGCAGTTGTCCAATACTAGTGCTATAGATGGCAAAAGCATTACAGTTTTTAGTTACAAGGATTAAACAGTGTAAAGAGCTTCTAAAAATCAGTAATTATAAATAGGAATGACACTTTGAAAAGAAAAGAACTTGCTAAATCACTCATGAAAAAGTAATACCAAATACCTACAGATTTTTTTTTTAAAAGCTTAATTAGCTAGCACTACTATAGTTATCATTGATTATTTATTCCAAACAGTTGCCAAAAAGATTGCCAAAAGGTGTTTTATTAGGTATCTTCTTTTTCTCAGTCAGTCCAAGCTCTTTTATTAGGAGAAGGTATCTCAAAGGAAATTCTTACAGATAGCCCACTTCCTGAACGCCAGTAATTTCCTGAAGTTTCAGGACTCAGATTTCCTTCACAGGTAATTGCAGACAGAATGATACAAGCCTGACTGTATCATTGTCTAGTGGAATGCAGCCACTCAAATGGGTTTGACTGTCCAGAGTGCCAATTTCCCCGGATGTGTTTTCCCTAACACTAAGTGATCTGGAAGAAAAATGAAAGAAAGAGAGTGCTACTCTACTTTTCTGAGCTGGCTATTAAGCCTCCTTGTGACACAGGTCAGCAAAACAGGCATTTTCAGGGAGGTTTCTGTCCTACTCACAGGATCAGGCTTTCATGCAAACATCCCTGGTGTAACACCCTACATTTAGAGTAGCAGCATCAATTTAAAAATCACACTTAGATATGAAAAGTCCTGGTTGTTTTGTTGAAAATAATATTTTAACTATTTCAGTATGTTTACCCTGTGGTTTGTATCGCTATTTTTATTGTTTGTTCTTGTTTCTGAGGACACCAGAACCAGTAGAGAGATTTTATTTCTTAATAAGGGAATGTACATGCAAGTAACAAAAATCGTCATTAGAAACTCGTATCAGAAACAATAATATCTGAAAAAATTACTGCTCCTTTTTAAACAAATCTAATTTCTGTCAGTGTCCCCAGTGTCCTAGTTCTATAGGTCACCAGCAACACTTTGTTCACTATCTCCCAGTAGACCTTTGAAAACTGTTGAATTATGCATTCTTTATAAAATACCAGCTGGTGTTTCTATGCCTGTTTTAATATGATTTTTTTTTTATTATTATTTCAAAAGAAATACTTAGGAGGGTTCTTTTCTTTAAAAGTAAATAAAGTCAGCCAGATAGAAAGGCTGTTCTGTTGCAGCCTCTTACAAAAAGATACGGAAACTTTTGCAAAAATGCCATAGTTGGGAAGTTACTGTCTGAATTGGGAGCATTCTTCCATATTAGTGACAAGAATTCTGATTAATTCTGGATTTCTTTTTTAAATTTGTGCTGTCTGTGAATAAAATTAGATGAATTGGATGTGCATGGGCTTTTTAAAAGAAATTAAAATTGGACCCTCCCCTTGCTACTGCTTCTTTCAGTATATACTATGTCACCGAGTTCTGTTATTATTTCTTTAATTCCTATTAGATAATGTGAGAACTATTGGTCCTTCTGTATTGGTATTGTCCTGTATTACAAATTCTGATATATATAATTTTGTCAATACATGTCCAAGACTATAAATGAAAGATACTTTCTATGCAAATAATTTTCCACTCTATGATTTTACTGCTTTAATTCTGCTTACCAGTCTTTAACAACTGACACTAGCTCTACTCTTTCTCTTCCAAAGCAGTCTCTGTACCTTTTTACAAGCTACCTTGTACTATCCATAGTACAGTTCCTTGCTCATGCCTTGTGAGCGCCCTCAAGATGAGCTGCTCCATCATCTTTCGTGGCACCGAGGTCAGGCTGACAGGCCTGTAGTTCCCCGGATCCTCCTTCCGGCCCTTCTTGTGGATGGGCGTCACATTGGCAGCCTATAGTTCATCATCTTTCGTGGCACCGAGGTCAGGCTGACAGGCCTGTAGTTCCCCGGATCCTCCTTCCGGCCCTTCTTGTGGATGGGCGTCACATTGGCAAGCCTATAGTTCCTGTGCTCATTTGCCAAACCATTGCTTTCTCTTTTAACTCATTTCTAAAAAACACATCTCATCCATTTTACTTCATTTACATAGATCAATAATATCTGTTATTTTATCGTTTTCTGTATTGGGTGATAAAATGGAAAAGCTTGAGAACCTTTGTATTACTGATTTGGATTGTGAAGTATTTGCTTATGTGCTTTTCCTGTTACTGAACTTTTACACAAGAATTGGCATTCAAGTATTCTGCACTCTACAGTAATAGTAATTAACCATAGTTTGATGACTATCAGTACAGAACACAGAAGCAAATGGCTTATAATCATGTATTAATCTTCATGAATGTGGATTTTGTTCAACAGTACTAAGGATTTGTTCCATTGAGTTAAAATCACACCATATTCTATGTAAAACAAGACCTACAATGAACTATTTATTTTATTGAGATATTTCTTGGAGTTAAATTCCAAAAGCAAAAAGGACTGCAAATTGAACAGGTTACTGTTACTCATATCTTGCTTCCATAGTTTTAAACAACAATCAAGAGGTTTTCTCCACCTAGCTATTAGGCATCTGGTAACCTTCTTAGAAATAAATTACTTTTTATTTTGTGCATGAACAGCTAAGGGACATAATAAGAAACGGAGTACTACTTCTCCTGCTTGGATTTACTTTAGACCAGAAAAATCAAGTGCTTTATTCAAACATAAAGTGAGAATTATATGCTAAGGGCTGTATAAATTTTTCTTTTTATTTGGTTCTTTTTAAGAAATTACTACAGATTTGTATATCTACTTATAATATTTATTTGTTTGTGTCTTAATTAGAAAGTGTATTATTAAAAATGTAAAAATAAAAAAATATATGTAGTCATTCTGGATTTTTTAGTATGACATAAGTATTTCTATGAGAATTTATATAACTACATATATTTATCCATATATAGATATGGTTATATGTCTGCTCACCTGATTTTAAACTGAGCAACAAAAACCATTTAATTTTGCAGATAGCATTTTAGACCGTAAGGCTCCTGTCTCTAGCCGCTGACATTAGGCAGCTGTGCTAATTGGGTTTGTGCATGTATGTGTAAGAATCCATAATGAGTTTTGTTACTTCTCTACTTTATTGTGTCTGCCTTATTTCCATTGTCTGGGAGTTATTGCCGAGTCTCTATATTTCCACACTTTAAAGAGTTAACTGTGGCTTTTAGTCTGAAGTGGCATGTTGTGAGCACTCTGAAGAAACAATGTGAAATTACTACTTTCTTTAAAATGTGGCTTCTTTGCGTTCCACTGGGAAACAAAGAATTTGAAGAAGTCTTGAGGAACTCAAAATGAATTTCAATTTATCCTTGGCAACAGTTTCCAGCTGTGCCCAAGATGGCTGAGATCCATGTGTGAATGGGCTATCAGAAGGGAAGAGAGCAGCATGAGGACAATTGACAAACTGTAATAATAAAAAAGTCCAAGGTATTTTATTTAATCGCAGTCAACAGTGGAAGTGGTCTGGAAAAGAAAAGTAAAAAAAAAAAACCTATTAGAGCCTTCTGTAAAAGAAAATAGCAAGTGGATTTGCTTGCTTTTAGGCCTGCTAAAAACCAGTACCCAGTAGGACAATTTATTGTAGTATGGCAAGAGTGTGGTTTGTCAGGATCCCTGGGGAATCTCTCTGAACTGAACAGATTTGCTCTGGCAAGACTCCTAGATCAAGAACCCTTCTTCTAATGGGACTTTGCAAATACATTTTTTTATTAGTGATAGGACCTTTGGGGCAGGGGGTTTCTGCTTCTTGCTTCTTCCTGTGTGCCAGCATTACAATATCCAGTGATCTTCCTACCTACTCTATCCCACATTTATTCACTTGAAAATTGACATTCCTTTCGTTGCTCCTTTTAACACAAGCTGGTATATGTTATCACACATGGTTACTTTACTCTGGTTTAGCTGAAAATTTTGAACATTAAATGGAAACACATTTAGTAATAGGGAATGAAAAAGCCATAGGGATTTTATGTATAGCAAATAAGGTACAACTGATTTATACCAGGATCTCTGAAGTTCAAAAGTCAGATGTATTTCTTCTGATTGGCACCAAGTAAGCAGGAGAAAAATGAGATACAGTATCCTCTTCAACAAATTATGACTTGTTTGGAAACAACTGACTCAAAGCACAAGGATTAGGAGCGTGAGAGCTGCAGTCCCAGCACCTGTTCTTCCTTCACAATTGAAAGCTCTGTCAGGCTCAACGTAAGAGTTTGCTCCATGTAGCCCTTGACAGGGCACTGCAAAGGCTCTTTGGCTGATGTTAAAATCAAGCAGTTCTTCCTGTTCAGTAGCTGCAACTAGTTTTTCTTTTGTTCTTTCTAGTAATTGTTTTGAAGGTTTTTTAAAATATTTTGTTAATTATAAACATTCTGTATGAGAGTATTGCCTAAGGATCAGAGTCAGCTTGGATTTATTGCAGTAGGTATCATGCGAACATAAATTCATGTCTTTGTCCTCCCACACATAGTGGGACCTAAGCAACCAGTAGATAGATGAGGAGCCACCGATAAAAGCAGAAATAAAAGACAAATAAAATACAAAGCAATGCATGCTTTAAATCCCTTTATTCATGCCATTCACAGCTCTCCACGTTTCTAAGTAAAAATTCAATCTAGTTATAGTTCAGTGCACAAACAGAAGACTTTAAAGGGACGGCTAAAGAAGAACATGCTCCAGTTCTCATTTCCTTGTGCATGCAGTGATATGAGTAGAAAGAGTGAAAGTCTTAGCTAGAAATTCAGAGAACTGGGTGATGAAAAGCTGAGCTCACCAAGGTAACAAAGGAAGACATCACCCTTATATTAAGGTAACTAGTGTAATGAATGATATACAGTTAAATTATGGAGAGTTTCCACAAGGCAAGAAGGGAATATTGCTGCTGGAGGAGGGACGTGGGGAGGGAAGTTTGAGAGAGATGTTTATCCAGGCTGCAGAGCAGTGAGCAATTAGTTTATGTCAGGGTGATACATTTATGTCAAGGCAAGAAAATTATCTTGGTAGTAGATTTTGAACAAATTGAAGGAAATACTCACTAAAACTAAGAATGTATAAATGCACAACAAGTGAGAACTGTAATATGAAGGTTATAAGGAGAAATGGAAGTTGCAGGCAAAAGAGAAGAAATCGAGCACTAGCAACTGAAAAGCCCTGCAACCACAGAAAACTACATGTTTTAATAGTTACAAAATCAGGAGGATGTAATCAAACATCTCCACCTGTTGCAGCAGTTTATTTCTTTTATCTTGCAGCCTGAATTGCCACAGGGAAGACTTGCAATCAGTATCAGCATGCTGCGGTCAGTGTTTATGTGTACGTGCAAGTGTTGGTTCATAGAGAAAAGCATCTTTAAAAAGCTGTCCAAAAAATAAAGGTTCAAACTCTTATTCAGTAAGTGACCTTTCTTTTATGTTTCAGTGTTATTCCTTCCTTAGGTCCTTTTCAACGGTTAACAAAGCACCAGGATGGAAAGCCCGTGATCAGTTTAAACTTTTTTCCTAAGGTTTTTGTACAAAGGTTTCAAAGTTCCTTTATAAGCCAGATTTCATATCTTCTTGTTCAAGCAACTAATTTTATCAGGATTTTTGTCTGGTGAAAGCAAAACAACTTTGCTCTAATTGTCCTGATAATGCTCTGTGAATTAACCAGCCTTTTAAGTGGTGTAAATCATAGAAAAACTAACAGAAATAGATTTTGGATTTTTTTTTTTTGCATACTTATTGCATGTGTTAGATAAAACTCATTGTTATGACAGTGTATAATCATCTAACATTTTTCAGGCTGTTGTTAGTTAATAATTTCATGGTTTTGCTATGCACGATATCCTTCAGCTGAAATAGAATAGATGCCTTTCAAAACACTCATGAACAAAGCCGACAATAAATGCAATTTTTAATTTCAGAAAGTACCTTGGAATACCTCAACTTATTTCTTTTGCTAGGATTAGCAGGAAAACATTTTTTGTCTTCCGTCAATAGTGAATAACACTCTGCCCCTTCCCCCCAGCTCGGTGATGTAGAAAATAATATCATGGTTCATCACTATGCGAACTTTGGCAGCAACACAGGCCTAAGAAGCTCCCACTTTCCCAGGTTAAACATTCATTCTCATCCCTCCCGAATACATCACCACCGCAGGCATGCAGACAAAATTATTTGCAGAGATGTGCTGTCAACTGCATCAGGAAATAGAACCAGATTTGCAAAGGAAAGGGCTGTTCTTAAGCAGTGTGGTTCTGTGATGGGCATTGGCGTCAGGGAAGAAAGGGCTAGTCAGGGACCCTCAGCTCAGGGAGTTCGGGTCTGCCATTGAACCACAGGCTTAGTTTTACTAGGAGGAAGAAATTTTGCATTTTTTGTACTTTGTAAATTATTTAAACATTATTTAAAATGGCGCAAATGCATCCTAGTATTTTACATATTTGCAAATATGTGACTCCTGAATTTTAATAAGCCTTTAAACTGTACATGAAATTTTTATCAGTTAAGTTCTTACATTCACCACCGCTAAGGAGAATTTGTTGCTTCAAAGTGGCTTCTTTAACTATGACTTTTAGAACACTAGTGAAAAATTGACAGTATTTGAACAGTGCTATCCAGATCATTAATTCTTAAACCTATCTGAGATTAATTATAGTCTCAGAATGCAACTGTAGTCAAGATGGACTAGAAGATTGAGTAGAAGTTCTGCATTTTGGCACAAGGGCATGTTTGTGTAACAAATTATGCACCGGTCTTTATGCAGGAAGGGATTTACAAGAATGTATTTGTTACTCCCAGCCAACCTAATTGCAAATCTGTCACACTTACCCAGCCTCTAAAATTCATCATGTGCACATACTAGGTATTTTTAATTAACTTAGTGCTTGTTAAGACTGTCATCTGTTGCGTGCTTAGAAGTAGTTTTCAAGTGGGAACTGTACACACAGTTGTAGAAGCTACAAGAGTAGCCACATCATTCTTAAGGAAACCAAAACACTTTTGAAATAAAACACTACTCTTACTACTTTGTTAGAAGGAATACTGCACTGCATCTAACTACATTAAGTAATTTATAATAACTCAGCTCTGTACCAAGGAAATGTAAATGTAAACATCTATGTTATGCTTGGTTTTAAGGCTAGTTGATCAACAGGAAGGACTGATACTCTTTTCTTCTATTTCTTCTTTATAGTATTTTTAATGAAGCATTTAATGAATGGCACTATTTTTGGTTTCTTTAAATCTCTGCAAAAGCAAAAAGTATGTTCCTCATCACTTTGTTGTGCCCCTTTTCCATCTTGTTCAAAAATGTTATTTTTATGGAAGTAGGATACAGATCATCAACGGAAAGTAGAGCACTTTACCTCAAGACTGGCAGCTTAGCAACTGAAGACTATCAGTGTTTAAGAAAGGCTTGGTGCCTTCTGTACAAATGTGGTGTAATGTCACTATCACCCCAAATCAAAATGAGCTTTACGCAAACCACCAAAATTTACAGAAAAATTTTAGCAATTCAAGTATGGAATATAAAACTTAAGCTCCAGACAAGCTCCTCCGTAAGCTCCTACTGAACTCTGTGGAAAGTTTGCTGTTGACTTTGACAGTGGGCTTGGAAGTGACCTACTCCTGAACGATCTAGGTCAGAGCTGACTCGCTTGGGGCTAGTTCAGCAGAATCGAGAAGCGTGCGCTGGTTTCATTTCACCATTTTGTGAAAGTTCTCTGAGCTCACAATGAGACATGTCTCTTAAGAACTAAATTCATATAAAGCATTTAAAAAATGCATTACAGTGACAGCCTAGAGCACTGCAGGTTAATTATTTCCACTCAGAATAATTGGATAATAGTGTGAACACTATGAAGGTATACTCCACAAATTATTCATTAAAAGTATCTCTTTCTGGTCTTCTCTAACTTTCCTAATGAGTATGAAAAGACTTTTTGCTACAAAGTACAGAGATGCTTGTTAAGGGATGTTATAAGTGGCCAGCATCTCAGGGCCCAGGGATTCCTCCTCATGGCTGCTGTAGCCCAGCCCAGTGTGCCTGGGGGTCTCCAGCCCAGGCCAAGGGATGTGGCTGCTACTTCTCCATTTGCATGTTCAACCAGTCTGTATCCCGGGTCCCTCTTACCCGCCCCACAGGTCTTCTCCTCGCTGGCTTGTCCAGCTTGGTGCTCACTGCAAACATGCGCGCACTCACACGCTTGTCCCACAGGCACCGTGCTCTTGTGGGCCCACCCAAATACCAGCAGAGACCCTCTCCCTGCCTGATACCCCTGCCCAGACCCAGGATCCCCTGCTCACTGGCTGGTCCAACTTGAGGTTTGCTAGTGAATGACACCCCATGCACACATGATTTGGGGAAGATACAGGCCCTCGCCCCCCCCAGCAGACAGCACCAGGCACACCCGCTCCGGCTGCCAGTGCTGAGTCCCTCACTCATGCTGAACCCCCCCAGTAGCTGTTTTTCAGGGGACACACTGCTCCCACCCCAGTAGCTGGGGCTGAGATCCCCACCCACTCCAGTGGGTGGCACAGAGACCCAACTGGCCCCAGTAGATGACACCACAGGCCAGGGACACCTACACCCCAGTCTGACTCCAGCTGCTGGCCCTTTGGGAAATGCAAGCATATCTGAGTTCAGCATTGTACATGTTCACATACATTATGCACACAATTTTGATAAGAAGCTAAATATGGAGGTAATAAATATTTGAAGGTCTCTCACCATTTTTAATATCTCCCTATTTACTTTTTCATTCTAATTCTTAACTCCTTTTTAACGTTTTTGCTTTTTCTCTCTTTCCTTTCTCTGCTGAACGCTTCTTTTTCATTCTAGCTCATCTAGTATCACCCATTTGATTCCTTTCCATCATCTGTCACTCACTTTTGATAGACTCATCTTTTTGTCTTCAGTTGCTCTCTCTAGTCTTTTTACAACAGTATTCTTCTCTCTCTACTTTCATATTCCACAGCACAGGCACTGCATATCACTGTTTTTTAGTTCTCCAGTTAGAAATGATCCTTCATTTTGATTGAAACATCAGTTGGTTTTCCTCCTTTACAAAACTCAGTGAATCTTCAGTAAACCAGACAAACTCAGTTTGTTATCACTATTTAATCACAGTTATTAATTCAAACTGTTTAGAAGGTTTTCTTTACGGGTTCATGCTGCCATGCCTGCTGTGCTGAGCCTACCAGCTCCATAAGCGAGGGAGTGCTCGGAGGGTCTGTCACCCCTGGTCACTGGTGCCATCCCTTCAGGTTCTTCACTGACTAGGGACACTACCGTTGAGGTGTCCAGACGAGTCTGCCCAGGGTTAGGGCCCATTTCACTGCTACTGAAGTATCTACCTTGCTTAGGCTGTGATAAAACATACTTATTCTTCAGTCTTTGTATCTGCAAGCCTTCTGCAAGATCTCAGGTTCCTCAGCATCACTTGCTTTCATCGCAAATCTATTTCTGTTGCACCAAATTGCTTGTGAACAGACATAGCCAGTGTGACTTTTCCTAAGTTGAGTGTCCTTCCTGAATATGAAATAAAGCATTCTTGAGCCACATAAAGATTTTCTTTGGCCCAGAGTTTATATTTGCTGCTTGTTTCTTTGAGAGAAGCTGTCATTCCATTAAAGCTATATAACAAGTTTGAATCAAAGTCCAATGAAAAAATAAAAAAATAGTTCTTTTGTCTCTTTTGATTCCTTCTCACACACTAGGTTTTAAATCTGTTAGAAAAGGTTACATGCAAAAGATGTTAGCTGTCAAGTTCTGTAGTTCAGCATTTTTATTTCAATTCTAAAATCCCTTTGAGCAATACTAAATTAGGAATTTCATTGAGAATAACATACAACTGTTTTATTGCTCAGGATAGTAAAAGAGCCTGACTTAAAACTATTATACTGGACAGATTTTTTACCTTTTTTTTTTTTTTAACTTCTCTGCACCATCTACTACCTTTCATCTGGTCTCTCCTCTAACTTAAAAACCTCTTCCTCTTAATCTGTATCCTTCCTAGACCCCCACAAGATAACTAATTTTCTGTTGATGTAATTTATTGTGTGATAATTTTTATATATTACAGTTAGTTAAAAACTTCTATAAGTTTATGAGTCTTCTCATAAACAACAGAAGGGGAAAAAATGAAGGAAATTGCATAGTTCGGAAACTGCAATCAAACACATCTGGTTCATTGTGCATTCTGTCATATGCTCACATGGTCTGCTTCACGTGAGATTTTTCTAAAGAAAACAAATTATCTCGTATAAAAATGTTTCCTGCCACAGGGGACCACCTTAGTTTTACACATGCTCTGGGACTGTGTGTGCAAGTGTATTAAGTGGTATTAAATGAATGAAGTGGTATTGAAAAACTAGTACATTTTCAGAATTTGCACTGAAGAAACTCCCTGTGATTTTCAGTGTTTACACTCCTAGAGGTGTTTATAACAGTTTTAGATAATGTTTGCATTAAACATTTGCATAGAAACTGTTCATAACATAAGCAGTTTTTCAGGCTGAAAAGCTGTATGTATGTCATGGGAATGCATGGTCTGAATAATAAAGCTGTATTTGGGAAATTTAATGAAGACTCTAAGGACAAAATTGTGGCCATTTCTCTGTTTTACATTTTTTTATAATTTGACACTTCTCCACTATATTTCTTCTCTGCTGTGATACTAGCTTTTTTCCCTCTCTTCTTTCATCCTTTTCCATTTACCAATCCCACAAATGTACAACTGTAGCTACTGTTTTTGACAAGACCACTTGTTCTCGATCCTTCATTTTCAATCCATGTTCAAGTACTTTTGGCCTCCAGACTTCCCAATTGACCCTGACCTCTAATTTGTCAGTAGAGAAGTGTAGCTACCAGCTCCTAATCTGAGTCTGCCATTAGGAGGCTGATTTAAAACAGTATGTGCAAGGCAATTTAAAGTGAAGAAGAGCAATCTCACTCTTGAATGCATGTTTCAGGGTAGTCCCTAAAATGCTGCCATCCATTTTTTCAGCTCAATACATTGACGGCTTCTCCTTGTAGCAGATCTGATGTGTTTTTTAGGGCTTTAGTAGTCCGTGAAGCTGATAGGTGTATTTTGAGATGAAAAACAGAAAGTTAGGGGCTGTAGAGGAAGAATCACTAAAAATACATATGTACAGACAAATGAGATTGGCAAGAATGTTTTCCTGGGTTGGCAAAAAATACTGATGATCTGTAAAGTAGCCTACTGACAACTCACAGTTCCTCGGCAGGTGTTTCCAAAGAACTGAGGCTGAGACTTATAAATATTTATGTTGTACATAATTTTGTTTCATTCCCAGACTCACTACACAGAAGGAACACGTACTCTGATTTGGCTCTCTTCCACAAGTCCTGAACTGTGAATATGAAATCTGCACTTCATTTTGTCTCCCTTGCCTCTCCATCTGTGCTGAACCATTAACAGGCTTAGTGGGGCTGCCAGCCCTTAAGGCCCTGGGAGAAATTCCATCATACAGCTGAAATTGAGCGTAAACTATTATGCCAACAAAACACTTCATGCATTTCTTTTTTTTTGGTTTTCAGTATCTTTGTCACTTCCTACCAAAATTTTAGATTTAGGAAAATGACCTGTGTAGCTTGGCTTTCAGGCCTTATGCTAAGGTATAAGGTCACATTCAGAACTAACACAACATAGGCATTTTTCCCATTTCCATGGGAAGACTTAAAATCCTGTAAGTGAACAAAATCCAAATTCCAGCATGACTGGGAGCTTAGCTGTACTGCCAAGGCAGTGGATGTGGCCAGTGAATTGTAATACTGCTGAGTAAAAAATGCAGCAAGACTTAAACAGTGGAAGCTCATCTGCTGTCTTTGCCAAATAAAGGAGCAAGACTTCGAGAAAGAAAACAGTAAACAATAATAAAAAAACACAGAGGGAAAAAGAGGGAGGAAAAAAGAGGTAGTTTTACAGCTGACTTCTCTCTTTCACTGAGAGTGAATGAAGAATTTGTTGGGAGAATTGTTTCTAGTTTTTTAACTTCCAATTAAATAGAATTATTACCAGCCCAAAAAGCTCTTTTAAGTACTCAGATGGGTGTGCCTTCCGGGTTGACATTTATCACCCAAATCCCATTACAAAATGTCACCAATGAGGCAGGAAGCAAGGCAGGAGAGTGCTGCTTTGAACAGAGGGCATTTGCTGCAGGCAGGAAAGGTGGGCAAGACTTTGGGGGCAAGGGCAGCCACAGCACAGTCCATCTTGTGCACTTAGTGGGGATGCGAGACAGACTATCTGATTTATCTGCTACACCAGCAAAAAGTGGCCTACCTGCCCTTGCTTTCATGCTGACTACAAAGAATTTGCAAAGAAAACAATCACACTTAGAAAGAGAGATATTTTGCCTCTGAAAACTCCTGCAAAAATCCCTTGGCTTGACAGTCTTTCCTGGGGTAGTCTCACCTGTCTCTGTAACAACAGGGCAATATGTAATATGTACTGTCTTTCTAAAGCAGGGATCATACGTCTGAGAAAAGTAAATATGTAAAAAGTTAAGATAGCCTAGGTATAGATATATCTGATTAGGAATATATGGTCGTTTATAAATCACTTATAATTTCTCAATAATAAATTTTATATTCTAATGCATCCTTTTTCCTTATCTTTTAAAGTCTTTTATGACTATATTAATTTGTTATTTAATGAAGAAATTTTTTTCTGCTTCTTTGTGTATTTCTTTGTAACCATTAGTGTCAGATCTACACCAGCCTGTCAACATTGTGATATTGGAGTGACTAGGTCACACACATAACAATGATCTGGATGCTTTTGGCCAAATATGATTTTTAAAAGTAGCAATTCAGAAAACAATTGTACTGACCACGTATATGCATGGTACTCTCCATATTAAACTTTTATTAATAAAATTGTAGAGTTATAGTTCTCTAATTTAAATATCTGTAAATCAGAGTTTTAAGCCTTGGTTCATTTATCAGTTGCAACTACAGATACAAATCATGCTAAATAGCAGTCACTCCTAAAGGATGTCTAGTATGCCCAATATCTATATGCAGCACATACATCAGTACAGCAGTACCTCGATACAAGAATACGTAAGCCATGCTCCAGTTACAGAATGTTTTGTGAAGCATGAGCACCTCTTGGAACAATCACCCACAATTCCAGGTGGTGTCATATGGAGATGAGTTCTAGGACACTCCCATAGTGAATTCTAGGGAAAAGTGTGTCTCACAGTTTATTTTCATTTCAGAGGAACAAATTATCAAACCCAAGAGCAAGCAGCACCAGTTAACTAACCTGAATTTGAAGAACCTTCACACTTAGCCCAGAGGAGTTTGTGGCTGATTGGGTTAGGGATAACAGCTATGAAATCTCTAGTCAACAAATTATTAAAAAAAAAAAAAGTCAAGGAGAGTTTGGAAAATTCAGCTTCTTCTGAATATCCATTTGCAGGCTAAGAATTACTATTATTCTATTCTAGAAGTTTGAAGGAAGCAGCATCAGTCCATCATTATCAGTGTGTTGGTGCTTCATGGCTCTTCATCTTTTCATGAACAGCCATTTTGAAGATCGGTAATACGATAAGAATCTCTTACCATATAATAAATTTTAACCTAGCTTAGATTAATTAGCTTCTTAATGGCCACAGCTTTTTCCTCAACCTGTTTTGAACTGGATGAATAGCTACAGAATTCACAGAAATTATTACAAAATTTCATCTTAATTAACACTTTTAGTGTTTCACTGTGTATTAAACACTGACTCAGCATAGGCCCAGTGTGCAAGATGTTTTCGCTGTATTAAGTAGTCCTTTACTCATGAAAAATCACATTGAAAGCTGTAGTACTGATCAGGAGGTCACGACGGTGTACTGCAATAGCTGCAGAATAAACTGACTGCAGCCACTGGGAGCGAAAAGCTTCCGTGCTGCTTCCTCATACTGTGAGAAGATAAACCAATTCCTTCACCTCTGCCCTGATCTTAGTGTCAACATTTTAAATTACCTGCCAGAAGTGAGTACAAAAATTATACTGTCCTCCTAAGTTACTCCCCTGATATTACTTTCTCCCATATATTTCATTTTATTTTTGACCTTGATCATACCACTGCAAAGCCCATATGGTTTGCATTGAATTCTGTGAGCTTTTGTGTGAGCATAAAAGTAGCAAAATTGTTTGCTTACTCAAGGCTTTGAGCTTCAAACTCTTTGGAAATAATACATCCCTTTAGGTTTTGCAAAGCACTGTATACATCTTCAGTAATTACATAGGTTGTGGACCTATATTGTTATGTAAGTAATACATGGACAGTAAACCTTTGCAAATCTTAACTCAAATTAACAAAATAGAAGTAAATATTTCTAGATCATGTCTATGCTAGAAGAATTCCTAATAAATAAAAAAATCTTTAAGATAAACAAATTTTGTGTTCAGATACCTACAGTACAAGCATAGCATGATAGTGCAGAAACTGCCAGCTGAGACCACAAGGTATACATTTAAAGGGTCAGGTTTTGTACTCAGACTAAAAATATGGAGTTTGAGATACCCATCAGATCACAGATTGTCTTTTGTTTTATGCATTTACCTGCACAGTGTTTCTGAGTTGAGCTGATGGTTAAGTGCTACAGATTATAAGTGTATTTATTCTTATTATTTGTATGAAAAAGTTTTGACATTTCCAGAGATGGTCATTTAGGTTCATTTGACCTTGTGCTGAAGCTGGATTGTTTTGTCCATTCACCAGAGCTGCTGTTCTCGCAGAGGCAGAATTTGCCTGGTAATAGTTGGTTGACTTTTTAAGGCTGCGGTTGAGTCTTTCCTGTTTTTTCCCATTTCTTTAATTTCATTCCCTTCAATGTTTTACTTGTGTGCAAACAGAGAAATATTTTTTCTTTCATTTACAAAGCTTAATATCCTTAAAGCCTTGTCACCTTCTCCTCCTGTTCCCAAATACAAGTACATACTTTCTCACGATTCCCTACAAGTTCCACTTAGTGTTACAGGTGGGAGGTTCCCACTCTGTCTGGTTTGGTGACAGAGAGGAAACCATTCTACATCATGTCACTAACATCAGTATTCAGCACAAGTACAGTAGTGGGGATAACCCAGGATTATCCTGGTGTCAGTCGTGTCTTTCATTTCTTGCCCCGTCTGTTTTGCATTCTTGCTGTTGTAGCAAGAGCCATCGCAGAGCAGCGTTTGTGTTTGAGCGCATATAGTCGAGATGAAAAGTGCAGGAATTGCATAATGTCCAAACCGAGCTCTACTTTTCTCAGGAACATAAATCATTTACTCAACTGTTTTACAGATGTTAAGTCTGTCATTTGCAGCAAATATCCATCCAGGAGATGCTTGCTTGTATCACCCATTTTGTATAAAATGGTTAGTTACACCTCACAGGCAGTTACTCCGACAATTTCCTTCACAGTAAATAAGGGTAATGCTGTTCACCTGCTTTATGGCACATGAACATCAACTATTCAGACATGTCAGTATTTAAAGATGAAATATAAATAATATTTTCATATATATATGTAGAATGCTAAATATTAAAGAGAAGGGAGACTGGCTACACATCATGGTTGGTATTTTAATATTCAGAAAAGGCAAAAGTACCAGGTTGGTTATCACAATTGCTGAATGAATTATATGGGAAAACTCAGCCGTGGAACTAGAAAACTGCCAGAAAGGACAACAAAAGATATCTTTAGATTTTATTTGGTTTTGGTTTTGTTTTCCATATGAAACTTCAAAATCAAATATACTTAAAAGTTTTTAAAATATTTTAACATTAAAATTTTTACAAGCACTCTTACCTTGTGTTGTTTCAAATACATAATCTGATACTTCTCTGTTAGTCTGTTAGTGGTTTTAAAGTGGGTTATAAGAACTTTACAAGAGATGCACATATAAAAAAAAAATTCCCTTTATTGGAAAGACACAAAAACAAAACAGTTTTGTTGTCCTGTTCAAAAATTCTGGTTGCCCTTTGCAATTCAGGATGGCTGCCATCTGTTTGGCCTTTTCCCATCAGGATTCTGATATAATGATGAACTCTGCAGCATGTACAGAAATTGTTCTCAAGCCTATGTTAACAGTCCTGATAATATATTTTTTAGGTTTCCTCTACGCTCAGAACAGTACCAAACGCAGCATTAAAGAGCGACTTATGAAGCTCTTGCCCTGCTCGGCTGCCAAAACGACATCTCCTGTTACTCAAAGCAAGTTTTATTTCTCATTTGATTTTTTTTTAGGTTTGCATGCATCAAAAGTTATACTTTCATTAACTGCTCATTTGAGAGACAAGATATCTGCTGAAGTACTCGTATGCTCTGTTGAGGTTTAAAAGGAAGTGATGAACAGATTTGTGGGCTGGTAACAGATTTGTCGGTGCAGAGCAGAATGGCAAGATACCAGTGCCAGGGTCTGCCGCATAGGAGCTGCTGGGTTGGCACTTATGCTCTGCAAGCTAGCTGAGAAGTGTCTCACTGGTTAAATTAAATACCTGCTCTCAATGTATTTGAAAAATGGTGTCTTTTTGTGTACATGTGTGCACGTGTCTGTGTGTTCTTGCTATCCAATATATAGGATAGTATCAGCAGTACTGGTCTGGGTGGAAAGGCTTGGCCCTGCAGGTTTTGACTATGTAACATCAAACTATTTAGGGAATGAGACCTAAAGTATGTGTCTGAAAGAAAAATAATAATGAGACTGAAAAAAAAAAAGTATGTGAATGCAGAGATAAAGGAAAAGCACAGTGACGCTACCTTTAATGTCTTGATATGCTGTGAGGAAATAAAATCTCTCCAGGGTAGCTAACAGATAAAAATAGGGGGAGGGAGGGAGAAAGAGAGGAAGATCCATACATAGATACATACATACATACATACATATAGATCTATACCTAGATAGAGATTAATTATAGTAAACACTAATGTCTTCCTATATAAATTGGCTACTATAACTGATTTTAAAATATGCCTGTGGACCCAAATCAGTCTAGATTAATTTGGTTTAATTCTAGGCACTAATCTGAGCACCTAAAATTAGAAGCTGAGTGGTCCCTGTGCTTCCTGTATGCTCTTCTGATAAAGCATATCGATCAATCTAAGGTAAAAAAACGCCTCCAAGAGCAGTTCCTTGTGTCCAGTGATTATAGGACAACCCGAGGCAACTTGGTTACAAACACAGGCCCCTATTAAGTGCCTAGACTTCAGTGGTATGGATCTAGGCTTTCTTTTTGCTAGCCCACTTCACTACCTTTCATATACTCCTCTACAAAGACGACTGGTACTTGCTTTCCTTTCTAAGTATTTGAGACCTCAAAGATGAAAAGGGCTAAAGATATGGATTCACAGTGACTTTTCCATGGTGGCTTCAACTGATGCGTTTTACTTGAAAATAGGGTAGCTTAAAAAGGTCAGTTACTGTCATGTTACCTGATAGTAATTCATTATGTAGAAGTTGCTTTCAGCTACGTGACCTGCGTAATATAGCCTTAGACTATAAAAGGAATTGTAGAATCACAGAATGGTTTGGATTGGAAGAGACCTTTAAAATCACCTAGTCCAACCCCCCTGCCATGGGTGGGGACATGGGTCACTAGATCAGGTTGCTCGAAGCCCCATCCAACCTGACCTTGCACACTTCCAGGGATGGGGCACAGAATAGAAAAAGGAAATAGAATAGAAGGAATAGAAGGTTTAATCTGTTTGTTTGAGGATGGTTATAGGGCAACACATCCTTATTTCTTGCACATTTCTGTGCACGCTTTTTGTCTGCACAAGTAACACAAAAATATTCCGAGTCAGTCTTAGTGAGCTTGACCATGCAAAACTTGTATTTTCTTGCTGAAAGTGTTTGTTTCATAAGCCAGAGGAGAAGTCAAAATAAAACTTGCATTGAATATTTCATATTTGAGAACCAAATAGTAGAAAAAGATGCATTCAGCATTTTTCTCTGTACTCTTGTCAATAATTAAATACTCTGTTAAGTAAGAATGTTATATTAAATGAAAATATTATCTTAAATAAGAATAACATTGTTATTATCCCATTTTGACATAATGTGCTAGCATGAAAGAAGCAACATTGTAATGTACTAGGAATGAAGCCAGTACTACCGACAATAACAACCACATAATGTGAACTCCTTAGAAATTTTAAGGGGAATATTTTTAAAACAAGTAATTTGTTGAAATATACGTAGCCTGAATTTGCACTCTGTGCTTAACTTCTATCAATATGTGCAGAAAAAGGTTACTTGCATAAATAAAATCTTATTTCAGCATTCCCATTGAACAAAGCATGTCAAAGAATGCTTTTTCTTATTTGTGTGCTTTAGCCTAGTAAGCCTAAACTTAAATCCATCCTTCCTTAGCTAAATGTTTAAATGCATGTGCTAGAGATAGGACTAGACTCAAGAATGGTTTTGGAAATGAAAAGCATGTGTGCATGCAGTTATTAAATCGATAGGAGAGCTATAATTTGGGGTTTGTGCAGGCAAATGCATGTGCACAATTTTTACAGATATGAACTGAGCCCTAAAGTAAGCCTAAACTTAAATCCATCCTTCCTTAGCTAAATGTTTAAATGCATGTGCTAGAGATAGGACTAGACTCAAGAATGGTTTTGGAAATGAAAAGCATGTGTGCATGCAGTTATTAAATCGATAGGAGAGCTATAATTTGGGGTTTGTGCAGGCAAATGCATGTGCACATTTTTTACAGATATGAACTGAGCCCTAACTTTAGGCATGCTTCTCCAACTGCCATTATTTGAAGAGTATGTCTGCTTTTTGCATTGCTTTTACCCTTTTCTTCTTTAATGAACAACGAAAGGTTCAAAGCATAGCTCCTGTGGCAAATGCATTAAAAACTGTCTTTACTATTTAGCTAGAAGAAAGCTACTTATTAATGAAATCAGTAAGAATATTTTGTTTAATATATTAATGAGCCAATATGAACTTGTTTCTGTTTTTCAGTTTACATGTGTTAGCCTTTTATAAAAAAAACCCAAAACCCCCTAACTTTCTTAGGCTGAAGAAACTAGAGAACTGAAATAACTAATTTTTTATTAATGCCACAGAAATCATTAAGGTTTAGAAATAGACATATTTTCACATATTTTCACTGCATATTTTAAAGTATAGATTTTCTTTCCAGTCTAGATAACGGTAGCCATAAGTGTGAAGAAAAAAATTAAAACCCTGCAAGTGACTCATGAATGCTGTAGTATTTTAATCAGCATAGTTGGCACATTATAAGGAAGTTTATGGTGATCATATTTTTTTATTATTTATATCTATAAGAGACTACAGAAATAGAGTGTGAAAAGACTGTTATACTGAACCTTTTCATTAACAGAAAGACAATATCATCACCACACTGCAGTCTTCTACCTTCTCACCGAATCATTAAAACACAATATAAATGTTTATTACTAAGGATATACCGAACATTGTGCTCAGCATCACGTTGTCTGGCCTTTATCTCTAGCCTCACATTTATTGTGTGTATTCATTTGACTTCTAGAAAAGCTTGTAGATGTCTCTCTAGGTAGCCAGATGTTTCACAAATGGATGCTTAGAGAGCTCATTTCCAGTTAAGTCTCTTTCTGTCTAAACAATTGCTCTTGGCATATAAAACACTTAAGTGACTTTTCAACAATACTTATTCTCAGGTTGATTCTTTTGTCAATTTAGTATAAGCACCTAGTGTTGACTTGCAGTTGACAAAAAAAATTCGGCTGCATATCTACAGCGTGACATTGTTATAGAGACTTTAGTGACTATATAGAGAATATAAAAGTTTAATCCCTTAAGAGATGATGGAAATGCTTTAGAAACTGTGCAAAATAAATCCTGGATGTTCTTATGCAGAATTAAAATGGGACTCAAGAATGTTGCTACACCTTCCATAAATTGAGAAGACAGCTTCTTAACACTGGAACTACTTTATTCGAATTTCATCTATAAAGGCAGGATTTTCAAGACTTCCTTTTTGCACCTCAGAGTGTCTTATTAAAGAAGAGAGCTGAAATTTTCTTATAATCTTGTGAGTTCAGATACTGGCCCTTTAAAACTATTATCAGACATCATAAGGTCAATGTAAAGTTGTGTCTGTTGGGGTTTTTGTCAAGAGCATTTAGATTGGAAGTTTTCACAAAGATGGTAGTGGCCTACAAGTCATATGAGATAATCTATAAAGAAAAATTAAAGAGAAACATATTATAGTTTTCCATAAACCAGTACACAATGGACATTCTGAGATAAGAACGCAGGTGACACTGAGATCATCTGGGAGATCATCTTCCTCAGATAAGTGCTAACAGCAACATCTCTTTGACAGGAGAAAAGACAAGGCCCTGCAATTTTGTGAAGATTTATCCAAATAGTTTATATATTATGATTATATCTATTTAAAGGTTGTTCATTTTTTGTTAAGCTGAACTGTATCTTCTGATGCCAGATTTCTCCTAAGCAGCTGAAAGTTATTATTACTGCATTGCAGCAGAACAAAAATATGTGAAGATGTAAGCATAATACTGTTTTAATGGAGTATCCTAATATTGTGCTCTTATGAAAATTGAACTGAATAAAACTTTAAGAATGCAGAGTCCCACACCACGATGAAATGAAATAAAATATATATCTTCAGCATTGTAGAAGTGACAATTATGCATGTTTGTTTTCTCTCAAGTTACATTTCTATAGTTGGTATAACTCTTAAACCAGAATAAGGCAGTGATTTGATTAAATTAATCTGGAGTACTACATAAACTGTTTAATGCTGGGAGTACTTAAAAACAGATGCACACATTCATATTTTTGATCAGTTATATGGCTGGCACCCCATATAAAAATACATACTGTAAGTTTCTTTAGCTATTTTATTGAACTTTCACTTTTAAAACTCTACCTGGAAAAAAATGCATTAATATCTCACATTCTTTTAGGGCTGCACTCAGCTGTAAGTCTTAAATGTGTATATCCAGATTCTTATGCACGTAATGATGAGGTCACTAAAATACTCATGTTCCCCACTTAAGCTGCTCACCGTGAATAATCATGTTGCCCTGAAGGGTTTTTTACACAGTACTCAAAGTAAAGTGTACTGTTGAACGTGCAACATCAGTCTCACACACTTTCCAAAGCACAACTTCATGGTAAAAGGAGAACACTGAGAAACCCAGTCTGATACAGTGAATTCACATCCATTAACTAACCAAGGGAAAATTTCCAGTATTCTGGAGTCACTAAATTTTTATAAAATTGTTTTTTTTGCTCAGAGAGTTGTAGAAACAGAAAAGTCATTCTGAATGTGTCATGCATGCCCTTGCGTAACATTGGCTTTCCAGTTTATTGCTATTTGTACTGATGTGATAATATCCAGGCTGCTGGATCATCACTGCTGTTCCATGCTATGTGCAGCCACTGAAGCAGACAGTGAGTTCAAAATGAACATGCTATTTGTCTTTAAAGCTGCAAAAGCCGTTCTTTAGAAGAATGTCATTTAACTTTCTTTTTTTCTGCAAGGCTTAGATATTTCTGTATCCTGTATTTCTTGTTGAGCTTTCCTTCTCTGTCTCTTGTGTTCTGCAGACACTGTAGAAGATGAAATGGAAATGGCCACAGTACGACATAGACCTGAAGCTCTTGAGCTGCTGGAAGCACAGAGTAAATTCACAAAGAAGGAACTTCAGATCTTATATAGAGGTTTCAAGAATGTAAGCACTTCCTTTTTGAATTTACTATCCATTTACAGGATAGGCCACTGCAATCTCAGCAGTATGACTGGCAATGGAGCTCATGGGATTCAGTAACTAAATACTGCATGTCTGGTCAGGTGAGGAAATAACCACTCTGCAACAACTGAGCCATTTAATGACCAAAAGATGCAGATAAATTAGAAAGCATCCAGAAGAGAATAATTATAACTTAGTATAGTAGGACTTTGTTCAAGGACAGATTGAAAATTGTGTTGGAGTTGTTTGTCTAAAGATGAAATAATGGGAGAGAACGGAAGTCCTGAAGAATTTGGTCAGTGAGAAGAAAGATTTTGATTTTTGTGTTCACAATAGCTATCACAAGAAGTAATTGGCATAAATTGCACTGGAGGAATTTTTTGTTAGGTGGACAGCAGTAGATGACTTCTTCAGTCCTTCCTAGCTCCCCAATTATATAAACTTGTCAGATCCCTTTACTGGGAGTCATCATTTGTGATTTTTTTTGCTGATATATGTGCTCTATTGGCAGGTCCACTGTTTTTAGTTGGCGGGGATCCCCACTGAGGACCCCAGTGCACGAATGCAGTCTGCCTCCTTTTCCAGTGTGTACTTGCTGTCCTGTGGTGCTGGGCTTGGTGCTGGCATGTAAGGGACCCATGGTTAGTACAGCAGAGAAATAAGACACAAAAAGATTTTACTAAGTAGTATTAAATTCTGGCTCTATACCAAAAGGAAGAGCTGCCCCTCATTTTTTTAATACTATACAAAAAAAGCCCTGCTTTCTTAAGAAAATAGCCTTTTTCTCTCTGTTTTATTCTATCTTTCATGTGATTAACACTTCTGTAGGATATTATATGCCATTAACATTGGATAGAAAATACTAACAAAAAGATTTTACTAAGTAGTATTAAATTCTGGCTCTATACCAAAAGGAAGAGCTGCCCCTCATTTTTTTAATACTATACAAAAAAAGCCCTGCTTTCTTAAGAAAATAGCCTTTTTCTCTCTGTTTTATTCTATCTTTCATGTGATTAACACTTCTGTAGGATATTATATGCCATTAACACTGGATAGAAAATACTTGATATTAAAAAAACCTGAAAAATAGCAATTGCTTGCAAATCATGAGTGTGTAATGTTAATCTATGTACTCAGTTATGAGTACTGCAACTGTTCGGGTGCTAAGTCTCCTGCTGAGCTGGAGGTAAAAATAAATTTAATTGCATTTATCACCTTTTGATTTAGTTTTTCTTTCACCCTTACAAAAGGGCTTTCTTCTTGCCCTTGGCATTTACCACTCAAGTGAAATTGTGTAACAAAGTATAATAATGCTAAAAGCACAATGAAGCTCAACTATGGAATCAGAGAGAAGGTTTTCAATAGCTTGTAAAAGAAGAAGTGTAAATCTTACAGAATTCTTAGATATCATGTATTTTGTAGTGAAAGCAAGCCATGAAAATGGATGTTTTAAAACTACATTTTTATCAAAAGCCTACAATGCAAGTAAAGTACAGGGTTACTTAATGTGTCCTGTCTATATATCATCCTCAGTTCCAGAAGGTATATAATGTTGGCATGTTAGTGATTAACAGTGATTGCTCTTAAAAGCTTTTCATTTCCTCAGGGTACCAGAGAACATTCCCCTGCTAATGACAGTATTCCCTAGGTATTGCAATTCATGAACTAATGTTCCTAATTATCTAAGGCAAAAAGGTACAAAGTATAGTGGATAAAATAAGCCTTCTCTCTGTTTCTCTAAGAATAATTATTTTTAGAGTCTCAGAAATTAAGGACCTTGATAATTCTCTGCATAAAATGAGGTATGGAAAAAGAGAATAAGTTATAAGAAAGGATTTTAATTGATTACTGTTTTACCATTTTTTGAAAAGAGGAATTCCAGCTCTTCATATGCTTTTGTGTTCTAAGATGTAAGTTCTACTTACTTCAAAGCAGTGTCAATGGTAATACATGGTAATACATCTTTATTCAGGTGTTTCATTTCCTTATCAGTATATGATAATTCAAGACATGCGTGTATAAATATCTTTGACTATTTAGAGCTAATGAGCATGAACTTCAGGGTTTTTTGTGTCTAATATAATTGCAAAAGTATCATTTACTTTCAAAAATGCTGTAAAGCATGCCTAGGGCTGGTGACTGTTATAAACGTAAATCAATTTAAAGTAGTAGTCTTTAGCCCAAGCATTGGGCTTCAGAAATGAGGGATTTCAAAACTTTCAATTGAGTTGGAGTTTGTTTTGTTTCTCATATTTATCAGTTTCTACTGCAAAATGCTCTACAGCTCTATGAGCAGCTTGCCTATGTGGATTAGTTCATCTTTCCTGTCACGTATTTAGGTTTTACCAAATACAGTTTGAGCGGCTTTGGTGGGTACTGATACAGGATGGCATTACAGTGCCTCCCATGGTATGCGCTTAGATGGTCTCCCCTTGACAGTGCTCAGTCATCCACTTCTGTCTGCCACAGGCCACCTCCCTTCTCGCTTCCCTTCCTTCTGATCCAGCTTAACACTATCCTGCCAATATCTCCACCCCTGTGTGCTTCATGTGTGTGCTTCATGCACCGATATATATACTGGGGGCTATCCAGCTGGAAAGCAGCTTTGCAGAAAAGGACCTGGGGGTCCTGGTGGACACCAAGTTGAACGTGAGCCAGAAATGTGCCCTGGTGGCAAAGAAGGCAAATGGTATCCTGGGCTGCATTAGGCAAAGTATTGCCTGCAGGTCGAGGGAGGTGATTCTTCCCCTCTACTCAGCAGTGATGAGGCCACACCTGGAGTGCTGTGTCCAGTTCTGGGCTCCCCAGTACAGGAAAGACACGGACATGCTGGAGAGAGTCCAATGAAGGGTCACAAAGATGACTAAAGGGACTGGCACGTCTCTCTTATAAGGAAAGGCTGAGAGAGCTGGAACTGATCAGCCTGGAGAAGCAAAGGCTCAGGGGGGATCTCATCAATGTGTATGTTATCATGTATATCAATACCTGAAGGGATGGTGTAAAGAAGACAGAGCCAGGCTGTTTTCAGTGGTGCCCAGAGACAGGACAAAAGGCAATGGGCAGAAACTGGAACATAGGAGGTTCCTTCTCAACATCAGGAAATACTGTTTCACTGTGAGGGTGACTGAGCACTGGTACAGTTTGACCAGGGAGGTTGTGGAGTCTCCCTCCTTGGAGATATACAAAAGCCATCTGGACACGGTCCTGGGCAACCTGCTTTAGGTGGCCCTACTTGAGCAGGGGGGTGGAACCAGATGACCTCCAGAGGTCCCTGCCAACCTCAGCCATTATGGGATTCTGTGATATTCTGTTTAATCATTCCACTAGGAAGGAAACTCCACTGAAAATATTTAATGAAACACACCGACACACATCTTTAACATGACACCATCAAAACTTGTGCGGATCCTACCTCTGTGCTTTATGCTTTTCACCTGATGTTTGCCTGTCTTACTCTCTCTTCAACAATTTAATTATATAAAGCAAGATATGTTAAGGCATTAATTTAAGTTGCTGTAGCTCTGCTGACATTATGCTCCTGTTAGACTAAATTTACAAAGTCCCACAGCACAGTAGCATCAGCATTGCACGGTGCACTGGCGGGAGCTCAAAAGACCTGTAGTGCAGACTGGGGTCCTAAAGGCAACATAGCTAGAATCAGCTGGCTTAGTCACTCCATGTGCTCTCATTGATTCAACAGAATTATGCCGTATATATGGATTTTTGCTGTATTTGTATCACCAATGAACTGTAGAATAACTATTGCTATGTGAGCACTTGATATTTGGAATCAACATGCAGTAGTTAAGCTAGTTCAACCATATCAGTTAAACTAGTTACTGCTTGCTAGTCTAGGCATGAATGTTGGTTTCAGGCAGCATTTTCCCATCTATAAATCCACAGAGTGCCTATCTCTTTACAGAAGGAACAGAGAGCAACTCTGTTCTTATACAGAGCCAAAAAAAAAGGGAGATTTTCAATAGTTAAACTGTAATACTACCAGAAGATAAAGTATCTGTAATAGTGCAAATATTAATAAACTTAATGAACACAAAACTTTAAGCTTTAGAAAGGACAAAACTCCATACCTACTATGGTGATAGTAGATATAAGTTCAAAACTGACATTTTCACCAATATAAGAAGGACATAGACCTGTTGGAGCAAGTCCAGAGGAGGGCCACGAAGATGATCAGAGGGCTGGAGCACCCCTGCTATGAAGACAGGCTGAGAGAGTTGGGGTTTTTCAGCCAGCCTTCCAGTACCTGAAGGGGGCCTACAAGAAAGCTGGAGAGGGACTTTTTACAAGGGCATGTAGTGATATAGGACAGAGGGTAATGGCTCTAAACTGAAAGCGGGGAGATTTAGATTAGATATAAGGAAGAAATTCTCACTATGAGAGATTAGATATAAGGAAGAAATTCTTCACTATGAGGGTGGTGAGGCACTGGAACAGGTTGCCCAGAGAAGTTGTGGATGCCCCATCCCTGGAAGTGTTCAAGGCCAGGTTGGATGGGGCTTTGAGCAACCTGGTCTAGTGGAAGGTGTCCCTGCCCATGGCAGGGGGGTTGGAACTAGATGTTCTTTAAGGTCCCTTCCAACCCAAAGCATTCTATCATTCTATGATTTCTTTCTGAAGAACTTGGGTATCTCTATATTACAATAATGGTTTAGGTGTGTCAGAAAGTAATGAATAAGCAAAGTGGAATTTTTTTCTGTATATTTTCAACAGCCTTTCTAGTATGGACATTTTTCCCTCTGTCTTTATGCAAGAATGGTAGGAAGAAATAGGTCCCAGACATGATAAAGAAAAAACAATTGATGAAGTAGAAGAAAAGCAGTACTCAGTCCCTTTACCTCAGTATCCTGTTTTCAAGAGTGGCCAGGTAAGAGAAAGGATATAAGAATAAGGGGAATTTAGAGTGATAATTCCGCTAACGTACTGTTCTGTCACCCTACATTCTGCTACTGAAATACTTCCTGTGCTGAAAGTTATAACTGCATCTTTGTATTTTACATACTTTAACCAAAGTTTCTTCCATAAACTGTGATAACCACTTTTTGAACCTACCAGGGTATTTTGACATCCACAGCATCCTGTGGGATATTAGCTCCATACCTAATTATGCCTTCTGTGAAAAATGATTCGTTTCTGTGTCAAACCTGCTGCCTTTTATTTTAATAAGGTAACTATAGTATTTCTGCTATGAGAAAATTAGTAACCATTACTTCTCCAAGACATTCACTGTTTTACACACCTGTAACACATTTCCTACTTAGGCCCTTCTTTTCCTAACTGAAAAGTTTTTGTCTATATAATCTCACTCCAACCTGCTGATTTCCCTGAATTCTGTCTAGTTCTAGGATGTCTGTTCTGAGATAGGGATGACCAGAACTTCTCACAGCTTATGTCCAGTTATTTATTATTTATGACTTCAAATTACTTACATATAGTTCTGACTGACTTCAGATGAGAAAGCAGCAAGTACTCCTGTATTTCTGTAGTGTTTGTGATTACAAAGTTTGATTTATTATGTGGTTTTTACTTACACAAAAATAAAAAGGTAAACCTTTAAAGATATTTTCATCAATTTGATTTTCCAGCGTAGGGAAATTACACACCAAATCCAGCAAAAAGTAATTCAAGCAGAAGGAGCACGGGGCCTGAGATAACATCTCTGTGTGTAAGTACACACCTGAATGCTTCAGAGAGTCTCAGATCACACTACAGTATAGCTGATGCTCTAGGAAGCAAGAAGTAGAGGATAACTTCAGGAAAGGCCCAAAGAGTATTGAAATGCCTATCTTGGCAACAGCTGTTTTGGTAGTAGTCAAGGTCAAGATTTAAAATACAAGAGGAGATACACTAAAGCAACCATAAGGAGGTGAGATAAGCACCTTCAGATGGCCTAGCAACTATTACAAGGAAAAGCACCAAGGGAGAACTTATGCCTATATTGGGTCATTTAGCCATTTTAAAGCTTCTATACTATCCTTGAAAAATGAGCTTAAAGGAAGTCCTAAGTCCTCCCCAGGCTCAAAAGGTTGTCCCCAGCACTCTGGTTTTACAGTGTTCCTGCACTCTTGTTGATGAATTGTTGCTCAGCTGCCATCACAGTGGGACCTCTCTATTTTGTATTTGGCTTCCTGTCATCCCATTTCTTGTAAATTGAAATTGTGATTGCTGCAGTCATTAACCTTTCAAACCAATGGCTCTGTGGCAGGCCTAGTACAAGTGGTACTTCACAATAAATTGCACAGACTATCAAGCATGCACTCAACATGTGGTCTTTCTTTCTCTTTTGTCCATCGATAGGTCTCTCACAGTTTTAAAAATGTCCCTGAGCTATTGCACGTTTCCTTTTTAAAAATACATAGATAATGCTTTTGCTGCACAAAAGATGCTCCTGTGCTAAACTTAAATGTTAATGATCTTTTACTTTTGGTTGATTATTCTCTTCAAAAATTCTGTCAAACTCTGTATTGGGAAAATACTAGACTTTCCTGGAAAAGTGAAAGAATTTTTGACGAACCTTGATCTTACCCAGCTGTATATCAGAGAAATTGTAAATTGAAATAATGTATGCATAAAAGTGTCCCTGGATACATACTGTAGCTTTAAATAGGCAGCTCCATACTTGTGACATTTATTGGGAAAACAACATTTCTAAGATACCTTTCTTCCCTATTGCTGTTAGCAAATGAGACAAACAATGACAGTAAGATAATAACTCTGATAATGTTGCAGCTCAAAGATAGGTTCCCCCATCACACTACCCATCCGTGTAAGAAAACGTTTGCACATAACTCAAAATATGCTAATTTATTCAAAGATTTTTCCATTTCAATTATGGTTTGATGAAAGCATTGTATTACTGTATGTTGCATTTGTAAGTCTCACAGAAAGTTTAATGAAAGCTTGTTTTATAGGTTATAAAGCTCATTTACTTATTGTCTAGAGCATTCAAGTTCTATGTGATAAAATACAACTATTCTCATTGTCCTTTTCTGGAAAATTCCTTCCCTTTTGTTTGTTCTTCTGTTAGTCTCTTACAGAAAAAAGTAAGTCAGGAGAAAGTGCTTGTTTTATCTAATTAAGTATATTTCCAATCTAATGAGTAGGAAATAAAAATATACAGTTCGTGGTGTGTCTACATACCCAACTGTGAGAACATTCATAGGATATTTTTGATAAGTTGGACTAGATGACCTCT
Source organism: Aptenodytes forsteri (assembly GCF_000699145.1). Taxonomy (NCBI): domain Eukaryota; kingdom Metazoa; phylum Chordata; class Aves; order Sphenisciformes; family Spheniscidae; genus Aptenodytes; species Aptenodytes forsteri. The sequence continues at coordinate 3,715,951 of NW_008795253.1, read as the reverse complement.
AGGGGTCTCTTCCAGTGAACAGTTCGATCAGTTTGTGATCTGAACTGCCCACATTCAGATTAGACAAGTAATTTAATAAAAAAGATTAGCTAATGGTTTGAAACTAATTGCTGTTTCTGTATTGTGTACAGCAGCCCAATCCCCTCAAAACCTCAATACACTTACAGTGTGACTTTTCACATTCTTGGCTGTAAAAAGCCTCCAGAAATAAATAAAATCTGCATAAATACTTACTGTGGAAATTCAGGTTGTTGTTCGATATGCCTTTGCATCTAAGTAATGTTGGCACTTTTACATTAAAAAAAAGAATTTGGGATCACTGAGACACAGAATCTTATGTCATCATTAACATTAACTGACAAGGAAGTCAAATTCAAAGTTTTGATGCTGATCTTCAAACACCAGTTCTAGACCTTATATGATAAATGCTCATACTATGTACTTAAAGCTCTCTAAAATTATCTGTGCTAGGCCCAGCGGTATGGTGTATAAAACTTAAGTTTAGCACCAGCTCTCATTACAGTCAGTTTATTCAGAGATAGAGCCTATGAACTGCAATTAAGAAAGCCTTCAGGGTGGCAAGGAAGCCACTTATATATATTTATTTGAATTTATGTCCCTCTCCAAAGCTTGTGGGTCTAAATATTAGGCACCTTCATGAGCTACACTGATTTGCTGAGAATAGGTGCCTGAAAGAACAAGGTAGCTTTATCCACATTTGGTATAACAGCTGGTAGTTAGAGCATTTTCCCATGTAATAAGAGTTTTAAAAAGTGAAAGAAAAATTATAAATTTGATAAAAGTAATTGGGACTTCAAAGAGGAAAATTGAGTTGGTGCACTGAATAAAAATAATTTTCACTGTATAAATAATTTCTCTACTCCAGCAATTTTTTGTTTAATGATGAGGATGAAGGTTAGGTACATACTGTGCATTTTGCAGTATATGCACTAACTTGTGCAAAAACTGAAACATCTCAATGTAATTTTTAGGGTACTGAAGTTAAAATTTTCAAACTGGTTTAACTTTTCTTACACATTTGTATGCATGATGTTCTAGGAACACTAAATATATTTGTTTTGCTCATTGTAATTGGAAATTACTTGTTAAGAAAGGAGGTATGAGAAATGTATATCAGCGTTCTACACATGGATGACTTTTATGGCTATTCTGTTTGCACAACCTCTAATTTATGACTAATAGAGTTGTACAGTTCTGTCTTTCACTTCTGTCTTTCAAATGTAGTTTCTAAGATAATCAATGCCTAGATTAGAATTTATTTAGTACAAAAGAAAAGTGTGTCCCCTTGCATTATATTTGTCAGACACTAAAAGCTGACAAGGGACATAGGCATTTGACTATAAAAGAGATTAAAAAAATGGGTGATGCAAAGAGTTTGAATACCTCTGTGATGATCCAAACAGAGATTTTGAAAGTCCATTCAATTTTCCTTGCTTCCTTACTTAACCTTTTACACCTGTTCTAAAGCATGACAAGGGGCAAAGACAACATAATCCTCTCAGTTTATATCTCTGGAACACCGTGTATTACGAAACAGAAGGTTTCACACTGCGAGAAATAACACTTTAGCTTGGATCAGATATATCTGAGTCATCAGTGTCCCCCATCTCACAGAGTCAATAGGATGTCTTCAGTTCGTTGTGATCCTATTCAGTTCTACAGCAACTCCATGTGTTTTTATTATAATGAATAAATACACATTCAGGATTAATACATGCCAGAAAAGCATGACAGCCAATGGCACTAGTGCAAGAGTATTTTGCCCTCACATTGGTCTGCCAAAGCTTGTTCTTGCAGATGAGGTGGCTCAGAGCTTAAATATGCTTTTCACCCTCCCCCAGAGTCCTAGGACAGCAAGGAAGAATTCATTTCACCAGCAGTCAGCACAGTTGCTTTTCCCTCAAGATTTGATGACTGTCTGTAGAAGTCCTTAGGTTACACAGCATGTAATCTTAGCAAGAGCGGGATCTTTCCAGATGCAGACTTTCTTTCTGACCTAACAGAAGAGAGCCTGGAAGAAAAACACAGGTCAGTTAAAGGTTCCCACCTAGCTCTCCTGGCTAACATGAAACAACACTAAAACCATTTGACCTGTATCCCTCTGTGACTCTGAATATCAAACAAAGGATGGGTTGCTCTACTGGGTAACAGTGCCCATTGTGCTGAAAGTTTTTACGGAAGTGCTGAGCCCTCTGCACAGTGCACGAACAGCAGTGTTGTGGACACGAAGAGGATGTATATACAAAGAAGGACCAACAACTTGTCTTTTCAAACAGATGCAGTGATGACACCTGAACAGGTTGTGCCTCATGCATATAAACCTGTTAAATTTGAAACATAGAAATGCCAATAAAATAGAAAAAAATAAAGGAAGTTCTGAATCTTACTAGAAAAGCAGATAGTAATAATTTAAACTGAAAATTAACATCTCCCATGTTAGAAAACTCCTGTGACTTGCTTAGCCTTAATAAACTAAACAATAGACAACTGCATAATGAAACTCCAAGCAAGTAAACCTAGAAACTGGAAATCATGTCTGCTGTCAAGAGACAGATTTCTGCAAATCATCTTTTTCTATCTAGAGAGAGTTTCTAAAGACGTGTATAATGCACATAGTTCAAACCTCCATTTTTTCAAATAGAGTTAGTATTTACCAGTTGTGCTTCAGATCAAGTGTTTTCTCCATTTTACATGACTCAAGAAAAACTTAAAAAAAAAAAACAAACCTTGCCAAGGCAGAATTTTGTTATTATGTTTCAAAAGCACTGGCATTCATTTACTAGGGGCTTAGAGGAAACTTTTCCGTATTTCAAACAAGGCTATGTGAAAATCTTTTAACAAACTGAGCAATAAATAATGCTTACATTCATTGTATATTTCCTTCAGGAGTTAGTCAAGAAACTTGAAACTTTTCAAATATGAGAGAAAAATAATTTGGAGGTACAGTTTAACAGACCTAGTGTATAGTTGTCAGTTGTCACAAATTTACAGACCTTAACGTGTTCAGTGGAGATATTCGTTTCAATTAGTCTCGCAGTTGCTGGCAGAGATTGAAATCTTTCTGAAAGTTAATAATGAACTCAGTCCCTACACTTCTATTCATCTCATGACTTACTGCTGTTCATAGAGATACTTCACGTCGCGTTCACTAGGGAAAACCTGTCATCTATCATACCAAGGGCTGTCTTCATAATAGTGATTGCTTACTTTTGAATTATCTCTGAAAAATGTAGATGCCAAGTCACTAATTAAGCAGCATATAAAAAGAGCGTGATTTTAAGCACCCGGTATCAAAAATAGTGCAGAGCACCAAATACCTCTAAAGTTCTTCTTTATTCTAAAAAAGTCAATATTATATTTTTGTGGAATTGTATTGGTCTGTGTGCTTGTCTGTGCTTCCTATTTGAAATTGGCAGTACCCCGTCCTGTGCTCTGGTGTGCTCTCAGCGTGCCATCAGTCATGCCAGGCTGACACTTAACGCACGGTATATACCTTCTGCTCTGCCAGCCAGCTGCTCAGTGTAACTCATCTGCTGGTAGAGCTGTTTTCTACCACAGAGCTTTCATATGTGTCAGTATGTGATATCTGAGGAACATAAATGTTTATGTACTAGAATATGAGCAGCAAAATATCTTCTTTGGCTACAGCTCACTGCAGCTACTTTTTCCTGCAACTGGACTGAGCATTACAAAGCTTCGTACTTGAGTTATGTGAAATTGTTGTATTTTTGTTTCTGGATAATCACTAACATTAGAGAAGTAAAATTTGGTGCAATGCACCATTGATGAGGTTGTAATTTAAAAATGTAGTGAGTAGACACCTCTCATTCTCCTTTCTGCCACCTTTGCCCTTTTCTTCACAAGGTGAGATGAATACTAATTGTAACTGCTAAAAACACTGGACATTATAACACACAGCTTAACATAAATTGTTTTAGCGAGCCAATTCGTCATTTGAGAAAACAGTGTTCAAAAAATCCCTCTACTTGGATTTCTTGCTAGCGGTTTTCTTACTTTTAAAGAGTTTTTATATAAAACATGATAATTCCATATTAAATCCTGTACTAAGTTATCTCCCTGTTACACTGCAATTCAGAGACATAAAGTGGACACACATATTTTCAGGTGGGTGTCCTAAGCCTTCAAAATGAGAGGAGAGGGAATAAATACATCTTCTGGCGACACTTCTGGATGGTGCAGTTCAACCATTTGGGTCCCGATTACTTCAAAATTTTACAGGCAAAATCTTATTTGTGCTGGACTCAGGGATCTGTTCTGGATCCCAGAAATTTCCAAGTAATTTTTGACCTTTATAATCTTTTCTTGTTTAAATTCCTGATCAGTTTAAACAAAATCAGCAATATGTAGGTTTTGTCAGAAAGCAGAGAAACCATCAAAAGTCCTTTCTTGATTTCAACAGAATTAATTTCTGATTTGAAATTTCTTTAGATCTACATCTGTGCTAAAAATAAATACTGATAAATCTTCAAATAAAGCAGCAAATCACAAGTGCCAGAGCATGAAGGTCAAGTCTTTCAGTGTCATGGAAGCTTATTACAAGTCTTGGGCCAACCTGCATTTACCTTTGAGTGAAAGTCTAAAATCCAATACCTAACAGAGCCAATATTCTTCAGATCAGCTGGACATTTCCTCAGTTGCTCTTCACTCCGATTATGTGAATGATTCTCATGTTAACTTTCAAGTAAGGGAATTTATTCAACCCAATCAATTCCATTGTGAAATATACTTAAAGGACCTTAGATACGGTGAGTATAACAGAAGAAATAGGAGCCAATAACTGAGAAGACAGCATGATTCAGTAAACACAGCATGAAACTAGAAGTCTAAAGACTCTAGCCTTTTGGCTCTCTGGATGGCTTATTAACTGCCACACACCTTTAAAAGCCTTAACTATCACACTAAAAAGCTTTCTGGGTTGCAAGAGAGCATTATACCAGTGCTTCGCTGCCTGCATGGGCTCCACATTGACAACTGCCTAATTTAGTGTCTCTGGTCTGACAGCCAAAACCTTTTAGAGTGTCCCTGGCTATCTGAGAGATTGCTTGATTGCCTTTGATCAAAGCCTCCTCAAACACTCCCTGGGAACAAAGTGGGGAACACCAGTAGGGGGGCTGGTGGCTGTGGGAAACTGAACTTTCCCAGGAGCTGGAGATAGCAAAGTTCATCCTTACAGGAGAGAAAAATGAACACTGAATTCCTCAGTGTTAAGAGTGAAATGTGTGTTCTGTGGGCAGTATATTTGAGCGAGACCGTTTACCCCTCCATGACTAAGCTCAAGTGGAAAAAACAGTCACCTCATGTCTGAAAAACCACTGATCTAGGAAGCACTCTACACGGTATTTCTAACAATTATTTACTTGCTCCATTTATGCATCTCTGACACTGTGACCAGCTTCACTGTGGCCTCTCAAAAAGAAGTGTCAAGAATAATTTTTACAAGTAAACCCCCAGTAGCTGGATAGAGCAGTATTTGTCTCTGGCACTTTATCTACCAGCAATTATAGGTATCAGGGCAACAGACACATGATTGTGCTTGTGATTAAAAATGTCAGCACTAAGCACTGGATCTAGGTGCACAGGAAGCGTATTGTGCAGGCTACCAAATTTGGATCAATAGGCAGGAAATCCAGGTTCAATAACTAACTTCCATATGGTCCTGCTGAACAACCCAGTTCATCTCCCATTCTTTTTTCACCTCTTTCCTAAGTTTTTAGGGCATAAGTTCTTTGTCAGTGTTTCTCCATGTCCTGAATAATGAGTTCCCAGTAAAACTCAGTACAATGGGTGATTCATTACTATTAACAAAGTTTTAAAACAGGCAATGTTTGTTACCTTCCTCCAGAGCAAGATGAGAAAGAAGAGTGACACAACATAAAACAACAGAGAACTTAAATATGAAAGCAGACGCAAAATTAGGCTCAACTTGACACCAGCGAGTAATGGAAAATTTGTTTATCAGTTTTTAACTACCCCTATAGATTCACCAATTCTGGATGCTTGTAACATCTAACTCCTGAATTTATATTGTTATTCTTCTAGGCTAAAAATCCTGCCTCTCTTAAAGTCAGTTGCAAAACTTCATTGATTTCAATGGAACGTGCCCAAATGTCATAAAGATTATTTGACCCTCTTCATGTTTTTTTCACTATAAGAATGGCTTCTCAAGGATTCCAGAGCTCTAGATAGAAACTTGGCAATTACAGTTATGCTCAGTGGATTTGTCCTCCACCACATTAGCTGTCTGTGATGAAAAGAACTGCACATTCCTTCAGTCTGTCAGACAACTGTAATTTAGTGGTAATTGGCTCAAAAATCTTCCAGTCCCAGAGGAGGATATTCCCATGAGAAAATTCCAAAATGTATTCTAATTATTATTTTTTTACCAGTAGATAAGCAAGCACCTGTCCCTGTTGCCCTGGGCTGGAAAAATCTGGTCCTTTTTCTGGTTTCTTCGGAATATTTTTTCCTTTCCTCCTACATTAATAAGCCATGAAAGAGTCTGCATCCCAATCAAGGTATTCCCACCATTCAACTGGGAGCATGCTGGGTCTGTTCAGAGCTCTCAGTTGTTCAACAGAGGACCTGAAACTGGAGGTCTCAGGTTTTGCTCTGCAAATGAGATGCCTTTCTCCATTTGGTCATTGCCTTCTGCAGTCAGAGTTCCTGGGAGCAGCATCTTTTGGGAAATCTCAGGGCACTCTAAGAAGTTTTCTGCTTCATTTCCCAGTGAAGACCTAATTAGGATCCTAAGATTGAAACCCACCCCTTTTCTATTAATGTAACTATTTAGTGTCTCAACACTAAACAGTCCATGAACAGGCTAGAAGCTTATGCACAGGGATCAATTATTTTTTCTGTTTCTTATCTCTAAGTAGTATAATTCTCCAGATTTTAGTCTTATATCATCCCTCAGACTTGATCAAATAACCACACTGAATCTGATTTCCAAAAAATCCACTGCACTTCCAGTAGTGTTGAAAATAAATAAATCAAGTCACATAGCATCTGCTTCACTGAACAAGAGATGTGGTACCATCCCCTGTGACGGAGCCCAAGTTATAACAGCCTTATTTTCTTATTCTGTTCTCAGAAGCTGCAGTTATGGAGCAAAGACAAATTTTATGTGCCATAAACTTAGCAGGTTTTGCAAAAAGTTTTTATGCCCAGCAATTTCAACCTCAGTGAATCTCCATAAGGAATGATACAACTATGAGAAATGAAATCTCTTTCTTAGGCCTACCCTGTATGATAGATAACTCTTTTTCAGATGTGTCTGTTTCTCTAGTTATCTTTTTCCCTTCTTATCTGTTTTAACTGGGAAACGTCTTCTGCTTCTTTTTTGTTTCTCTATGATGTTCATGTTTTCACAAAAATATGCCAGCAAATACCAGTCACCATTTATTTAGGTTTATCTCAGTATTCGGTTCCGATGATTTGACTTATGCTACAAATTTTAGATATGCTGCCAAAAGCAATGTATCGAATATTCACATATGAGACAGGGAAAGCTTCAGAACAGTCTAAAGGAGATTTAGGTAGTTTATTTAGATTTTTTGCTGTGTTAAAAAAAGTTGTCAGTTCATATTCCTGACTAAACTTCAAATTCTATTCTGATGCTTTTCTCATGTCTTTTATTGAATTATAGAGATAATATCTCATTTGTAAGTAGCAATGGTACATCCTCCCCTGTCTTACGGAACTGTTCACTCCTCCTTCTCAGAGGCATTTAGATTTATGGCCCAAAGCATTGCCACAAAGCCCACTCTGGCCCTTCCATGATCACCATAAACAGTAGAGCTCTAGTGGTCAAGTATCTTCTCCATATCCTGGACCCATGTTCTGGGGAGCCCTTTGGACAACAGAATAAAGGAGGTGTCAGTGTGGTCTGCTGGCAGGCTGGACGAGCGCAGATGTGACAGTGAGGTTTTGGTACATAGAGAGGGGAGCCTGTGACAGACATTGAATGCCAGAGAGCCTCCAGGATGAGGCACATTGTCCTCACTGTGTGAACAGGGAAGAACCATTTCTTCCCACGGACCACATATCTCTCTGACTCACAGCAGCTTCATACACATCATTGCCTCAATTGCTTCAGATTTTCACCACTGTACTTGGCGAATCAGGTCCTATTTATGCTAATGTCAGGCTCAGTTTTATAAATATTTATGCAGGTAAGCACTTTTGTTCTTGTGTTTACAATGCTGGGGCCCTTCTCCTGAGAGAAAGTGTTGTTAGTAGTGGAGGAAGCAAAAACCTTTGTTAAAGGCTCAATGTATTACCATATAAAATATAAATAACGAGTACAATGTTTGATTTCCAGTTTCTAACCTGCTCCCTATTGACTTTTACACTCTGCCATTTCTGCAAGCTGATAGGATTCTGTAGGAGCTGAAACTCCTCGGTGCTTTTCATCATAGTTAGCACTAACCAAATATTGATCTGTCTGCATGTTTTTGAAAGAAACAAAGAACCACCACTCTGAAAAATACTGAAATAACATGAGTTAGGACAGACTTTCAGGCTGAGTGTCTTTCATGCAGACATGTGTCCCAGGAATGCAAACCTCACAGTGTTCTTACTTCATGATTAAAATGAAAATTTGAGTTGGTGTCAGTACTCTAGTATCAACATGCAGTTGACTGACAAACACAAAAAAAGTCAGATTAGCATTTTAGACTGAATATAGTTATTTTTTCTCACCCCTGACACACTGAGGTTGCTTCATAAATACTTTGTGCTAAATTCAGGCTTTCTTATTTTCAGATATGGCTATAAAATATTAGTAATCGTGATGGTGCCAATCTGCTAACCTTTAGCAGAAGGTTGTTGGTACAGTTTCCTCCTCAGTGAATCTTCCACTCTTTAAGGGTACAAGGAGCTTCTAGGGAAAACCAAAGCACCAACTGAGCTTCTAAATTCTAACTCCCTCGTGTAAGAAAAACAAAATAAAGGCCTCCATGGTTTTAAAGTAGGGAATTGACCTATACTCAAATGTTGCTGTGAGGGATTGGTGATGTCCTTCATTCTGCTCAAGTGAATCACTTGACTAGGTCTAAGGGAGTGCACCTGAGTGACCAGCACTTGCCAGCAAGGAGCTATTCCTCCTCCTCTCACCTAGGATTTCAGTTCATTTGAAGGGACTTGATCAAAAGCACTCACACAGGAATGTGTGAAAGGCAAGTCACCGAAGCAGTGCTTGCCTAAATACAGCTTTTCCCAAGAGGATGAGTACCTTGTCTTTGCCAAAGCGTTTACAGCAAACTGCACTGCTCAGTATTTGAAGCATGGGTTCTGCTACATTTAATTTAATTACAGCTCCCGCCTATTTGTGAAGTCAGGATTGTAAAATGCCCTCCTGTGTGACAAGTAAGGACAGAAACAGTAAGCACCTTTCAGATGCCAGGGACTCATCCATAAAGTTTGGTGTGTCAAGCTTTAGGGTGAGCTTTTAAGTTCAAATCTTTAGTCACGTTGTTTACTGTTGTTTTACTGCTAGTGCTAATAATAGGAAACTAAAAATTACACTAGTTAGTGGGCATTGCTAAACAAAGAACGGCGCTGATTAAAAGCGTTGCTGGCACCTTGCCCGCTGCATTGTGGAAGCAGCCAAAGTGTTGATTGTTTTTTACTGTGTGAAGCTGCACATGCTGGATGTGAGCCAGTTCCTTTATTTCTGCTTGTTTTCCTCTGAAACTGCCGTAGCAAGTAGGGGATGGGAAGAGGCTTTTGTTCATTAGAGTATCTTCCAGTGGGAGGCTCAAAATTTTGTACATCTTTGCTGTGCCATTGGGAAGCGTTATTGTAACTCTTCTACAGATGGCTAAATAGAAGCAAGAAGTTTTGTGTTTTACCTGATGAAACAAGGCTTGAAAGCAGTTTTTACATGTATTTCACCAATGGATGTCAATGGAGACTGATGCTATGAAATCCCCTGACTTTCACGATGTTCCTAGAAATGTAGACTGTTGCCACTAAGCTATAAAATGAGTCTACAGCTTCTGTGACAGAAATGATAATGCAACAACCCAAGTTGTTGCCCCTGTGAGCCTTTAGCTGAAGTAATTCTATTGTACTTTAGATTAGGGAGGAAAGATCGAAAAGAAGGGTGTCCCTTTAGACCCAGTAATTAGTGTACTCCATTTGGGGATGCCTCCTGCATTCTAAGTCCTCCTTCAAAAACTGCTTATGCTTTACACCTGTAACCATAAATAGGCAAATTCATAGGAAGGCTTTAGAGTAGGGACGAAAGACTATCTGAAATAACCATCCCTAACCATTGCACAAAAACCACCTTCCTTTTGTATTACTCTGTATGTCTTTCATCCCATACAGCTTCTACAAAGAACAGAGAAAATATTTCTTCACCTCCATTACTAGCTCTCAAGGCTCACAAGTATATTCAAGTATACAAGACTAGAGTATGTTATTTTATATTCTGATCTATAAAGCTTAATTCTGCAATAATTGAAAACAATAGCAAGCTGTTTTAGGAAGAAATTTTGGCCCTCTTGAAGTCATCAAATAAGTCTGATCTGAGGTATACCTTTGGTCAACATATTTCATCATTCATCACTGTTTGGTTACAGCATCTTTCCATATGACTACACAGAAGTTATTTTTAAAAATGTAAACCAAGAACCGTTTCAATAAAGAAAAGGTGCTGTGAAAGGTTTTTTTATAGCCCACTCCTGAGAAAACTAAGATGAGAAACCAAATCAGAAAAAAACACCACAAGAACTAATTCAGTTACAATAGACAGGAGGTTAAATTAATAGCTGTCCCTTTCCTGATAACACGAAAAGTAGAAGTGATAATTGAAATTAAAAACACCAGCGGTTTTCAATGTAATTGAATTGAACACAGGTTATTGATTAGAGAAAATGCGTGAAAATCCATCAGGCTAGAAATAGGTCATTATAAACATACTCATTCAAATATATAACGTATATTGTACATAGTGGGTATAATATCCCACAGATGAAAATATTATTAATGCTGACCTTATAATTAAACTTTTCATAAGAGTAACTTCAAGCAGTGTAATAAATAAAAATTAAAAAACCCCCACACCACCTTGTATTTTGGACTTTTAAAATTCCTTCTCTCTGAGCATCTTCATGTGTCTTGCACATACTAATGTACTGGGACACTTGACTCTCCTACAAAGTAGCAAAGGCTTCACTAATGTACTAATTAATCTTCATTTTACTCCAGGAAGCTTTTTTAGAACAAAAAATATATTAAATCATTTCAGTTATAACTGTGTTTTAAGTACACTTTGTCCTATACTTTGTATATGTTCTACTTTAAATAAACATAGCATAATTATGGAGCATGAATTATGCTCAAACCAGGAAAACAATCCCTGGTTTAGTCCATTTCTGGTTTATTAGTTAGCAAAAGATTTCAATTATTTAAGGGAATATGAAAATTGATCCAAGTAAAAAAATCATGTTTCTGAGTTGTTTGAGGAATTATCTTCTCTCTCTGAGAAAATTAACTGGTATTCTATTAATGGGTAAGTGGCGTGAAGAAGAAAGCAGCTCTATTTGTTGGCTAGAGTAGCTGGTAACCCGGCTACTAAACCAGTATAAAAGGTTGTAAAACTGGAGGGGGCTCCTCCAATTCTGTCTAGCAGAAGGAAAGAAATGACACTTTCTTATTTATACTGAGTGTGGTTTATGTCTTTAATCTGAGATGTTATGATGTTATGAAGCCTCAGTTTTATGGTTTCATCTGCACAGATCATCCCCAGAACAAACACTTTTCCTTTGAGCCTGTTTGGTTGCCCCTACTGATGACCAGGCATCCAATGCACATGAGTTCAAAACTTTCTTTTACCCATCTGTTCCACTGCAGTCTGCCTCTGCTCATCTTCCCATCTCTGCACATTTCTTGGTAATTAACAGCAGCTCCTTCAACAGCTTTTCAGAAGAAAGGCAGGTAAGGTCTAGACTTGTTCCATTATATCATAGGCCTGGCCAGACCCCAAAATGATAGGTGTAAAGATAGAATAAAGCCAATTGTCATCCTTTGTGAGTAGTTTGAGACACCGTCCTGCCACTCATCCTCCCAGTCCTTTGACAAACTGGCTTTTATAGCAGGCAAACAGCAAAGCTCAAGAGGAACACAGAGGTGGGGGAATTATACAATTGTCTGATCAAAAGAGCCAAAGTAGATATCTCTTCTGTAGGCATTGCAATTATCTTATACATGCACTGATTTCCTAAAAACTTCTTCAAAGCTCCCATTTGATGTGTTGAGGTGTTGAATGATAAATCTATACAAAGGAAAGTAAGTATCTCTGTCATTCATCTAGTTTCAAAAAGAGGTGTTAAAAAGCAGGAGCCCAAATACTGACAATACAGCAGTCCAGAAGATGCCAGTTCAAAGAAGCTGTTCAGAGAAATGACTGTCTATAATAGATCACAAAGGCACGGGGTTTTTTTTTTTCTTTTAATCCATAGGAGAACCAACCCCTTGAAATTTTACCAACACCTAATGGACAATACTTTGCTTATAGTTCAATCTCTGTGAATTCCTTGCCCTCTTGGGGGAAATTTAACTTTGGCAAGAAAACAGCTGCTTTCTTCTCCCCACATCTTCTGTTATTTCTTCTTCTAGAAGTATTTAAAGCAAAGGAAAAGAAAAAAGGAAAGGAGGCAGAAATATGTTTGTCTGGGATTTTTTTAATCTGTATTAATGAGAAAAGAAAAAGATCTTTTGAACTATCTAACTATTCCCAAGTTAGTTTTCCCAGTCTTAATTCTAGTGCTTTGTTCAGCCACATTTCAAATATTTCAAGAGAGAGGGTTTCTCTGAATTAGTTTTTTGAGACTGCTTCACAGGCTAGTGCATGGCATCTCTTTTGAGCATATCTTTTGAGATATTTTTCAGACTGCATTTGCTTTTCCTTTAATGACATCAGAACCTTCTTTCCCCCAGAAACCTCATTTTGTTTGTACCATCTACTTCGAAGTCCCACTAAAATAATTTCACTTTTATTAGCTGCTGCGGTTTTTTTTCCCTGCTCTTGATGTTTCTCCTGTGTTGGCCAATGATGTGATCTGAACTCCAGCAATGCCGCCCAGCCCCTTTTCATGAAGATCACTTCTGATACGTGTTCTGGTTTTTTACTGAAAAAAACAATACCAAAAGTAAACCCTGTATTCTAAGAGTACTTTCAGGACATAAAGTTAATCACACTAGCAATCACTTCAAATAAATAGGCAATGAAATCTATTCCTGATGAACATATCAAGGACAAGTAGATTTATATTTACTACAGAGAAATGAGTTACAAAATTACAAATTTATTTGTTTGTTTAATTTACAATAAATTACAAACTTATTTATTCTCAGCATGCAGCTCTAAGGTTGGTCAAACTTGAGCTTAGCCCTATTGGTATTTGGTAAATACATATTTAATGCTAAAGGTGTTCCCAAATAAAATCAATACAATACTGATGAATTAATGTACTGTATATTGAATTATAGAAATGTATTAAATAAAATAAATGAAATAATTAAATTTCTTAGGGAAAAACATCAGGCCAGATTCAGCAGCATGAGTGAGAAGAGGCTGTTGCCATGCCCCCGGATCCATCCAGTAGCGAGGCTGAAGATGTATTCCTAGTAGGCACACACACACATAGAGCACACATATACATCGCATATATACCTATACACATGGCCAGCCACACAGTTCACAGACAGATGCACAGAGCAGTCACACGAACATAGGCAGCACCAACAGCCTCATCCTGCTCCCTTCTGTGGCTGAGCAGGATGGAAGTCCACTAATGAGAACGCATATATACATGCGCACACACACATACACGTACAGTGTGGATCCCTCCAGCAGCTGGGCTCAGACATGGGCTCAGACGCCCAGTAGCTGCTCCTGGATACCAGGTTCCCCAGTTGCTGGTACCTGGGCATAAGAGCCCTTGAGGCTGCAGCCCCACTCCAGTTGCTGGTACAGACCATCTCATGCACACACACAAAGCTGGCCAGGACTCCCCTGGTCCCCAGTAGCCAACCCCACCATGGTATTACCCTTAGACACCCAAGTCATGTCACCTGCTCACCAGGTCATCTGACCTGATCTTCACTAGCACTCACACACTCACTCACACCTCTGCACGCGCTCCAGTTGCTGCACCAGGGACACACGGGCCCTCCAACCCGTGGTCTGACCCCATTTGTGGCACTCACACCCCTGTACACACCCATGCACACACAGAATGGAGAGCCACCACCCAGGGAAGAGTTGGAAAGGAGCTTAATCAGAAGGCAGGACAGACTGCCCTGGTCAAGCACAGGGCATGGCCAGCCAAGCAAACTGACCAGCTGACCATATATATGTGACCCATATATATATATATATATCCCCTCACACCTCTATTTTCCCACACTTCTTCCCCTCCCACACTTCTTCCTCCCCAAATCACCTAAATCCTTCCCTTTCCCCACCTTTGGTTCCCCGCTAAACATCCCATAACAAGTCCTGTGCAATCCCAAAATGCTCTTCCCCTGCATCCCATAATGTGTCCCCTACCCTGGGGCTGCAACCCCCTTCAGTACAAGCATTTACTCATTTTGATGATCTGAGGCTCTCCTGGGACAGCCCCGGGAGGGGCCAGGACAGTGTGTCCCTTCCTTTCCGTCCTTAATTTGGGTTCCCGCTTACCTTTGTGCCCCTGTGCTCCTCTGGGCTTGTGGAGCTGGGCCTTCAGTGGGCTGATGGCTCCTGGGATGTCCTGGGAGCAGCCAGGGCAGGACATTAGTTAGGCTCCTCAACCTGCCATTGTCACTTTGTGCTCCTCTGTGGGTGTGCAGACAAGCTTTTACCACATAACCTGACAAAATCCAGCATACAGCTAGGAGCAGCATGCTTATAAATATAAACAAGTTTAGTCTAGAAGTGTATTAGCTTGTGGTTTTGTTTTCTACTCTGCTTGAAGTACATTCAGTTGTCTGCAGACATGACTAAATCATTTTATACTGTGTCAGCTGGATATTAGCTAAATTTCAAAGTCATAAGGCATAGTAAAACTGCAAAAAGCCAGTTCCTGCATTGCCCCTAGAGGAATAAGGTGCAGCAGCATTGAATTCTCTTCTTCCTGTGTCTGCAGGTTATCAGATTTTTAGAAAAATTTACTGTATAAACTTCTCCTAACTAACATTTTGCATCTGCAAGTCCACATCAGGACATTATCCACTACCATTAATTATTTGCAATTAAATAAAACACCTAGTCAAAATAAAACTTATTTTCATCAATATCATACATACTTACGTATGTCATCTTCAAATAGTTTTCTTTAACGTCCAAATAGGTAATTTTTCAATATTGCTTCTGCTTGCCAAATTAAGATCACTCCTTTCTCATGGCCCAGAAGCACTGCAGTTGCTGAGAGCGCACTGGGTTTTCCTATTTGCCTTGAGAATGTACCATATCAATGTAACATGATGCTATTGCTGACACTCCCTCATGCTGGCAATCCTGAATTGCACCTGCTTTTTTCCCAGGAAAGGGTTCTCTCTTTTTCTTTTTCTTTCTTTTTATTTTCTCTAGCTTATGCTGCAGAAACAGCACAAAGCAAGATTTAACACAAAGTGAGAATGCAGAAGAATATTAGGAAAGATATTCTTTCATGCTTTTCACAGAATGTGCTAGCTCTTAAAAGTGAACTGAGATTTTGGATCTGTCTGACTGGAAATTTGCATCTATCTGATGCCTTCTTGGTTTGATCTTGGACAGTTATGTCTGACAAATGGGGTAATATTTGGTGATAACCTGATTAAAGTTCATCTGTGAAGGAGCTTCTGAAAGGGAAGAAAAGATTAGGATCTGGAAAAGATTTTGACATGTGGGATTCAGAGTGGGGTTGATAGACCTGTTCTTCCAAGGGCTAGGAAACAAACTATGTGAAATAGGGCTTAGTGCGCTATTGCAAGGGTAAAGAGAAAAGAGACAGGCAGGAGTAAGGCAGCAGCCAGAGGAACTGAGAAAAGGCTCAGGGCGCTGGGGAGAGCTCTCCCTGCGGAGCGGAGGGAGATGAGAGCAGAAATGACTGGGAACAAGTTCTGTCCTTTGGCAGAACCAAACAGCTCCGGAGGAGCCCAATGGACTGGTGAATCTGGGAGAAAAAGCCTGGGTTACCCTGTGCTGGAGGCAAACTGGGATATTATGTTAAACAGCAGGCACTCAAAGGAGTCATTTGAAATGAGGTGGTGTGGATCTGCAGCTGTAGGAAGGAAAATTAAACACCTCAGAAACCTTGACATTGAAATAGCCATCTCCATGCCACTGTTGCTCTTTGGCTTTTGTGTTACTTCCAGTTGTAATTTTTTTCTGCGGCTTTGACTTCGTGCAGTGTAACTTTACCACCCCTGCTCAGCCAATTATCCCATCTAAACATGAGATCTATACATTTTTAATGACACAGCAGCTTAATCATAACAGCACTTATATTCATCAACAAACCCAAACAATTTTTTAATGTGACACTGCTTGTTTGAGAGAACTTTTTCTGTTTGTCTTTGATCCTCCCACCATCACCCTTCTGCTTTTGTATCTACTTACCCTCCTGATTGCAGCCAGCCTACGGCTACAGAGCCATTACCTGAACAGCAACACTGGGAAGCAAGAGCAATATTATCTGAAGTCAACTGGCAAAACATATAGAGGCTATTGAGGGTCAGAGATCTAGATTTAGGTTTTGAAAGTGGCAGTTGGTAAGACTTGTAAGTCTAGTTGTTTTTGGATCTAGCCTCGTATCTGTACGACAAATACCTGCTTGGCTCAGCTGCTGCAGTACAACCCTGATCAACACTGCTCTGGCAGAATCTTCAGCGTGGATGTCGTGTTGATATCAACGTGTCAGCCTTTGTGTCAGGCTACGAAGGGGCACTTTCAGAGTGAGATTTATCTGTTTTTCTCCTTCTTCCAAGGCATAGTGAGATCATGTTAGACATGTTTCACCAAAGTTCTTACCTTTTCCATCCTCGGAGGGACTGTTTGTACCTTAGTTTCTTATGTGTGCTACTTTTGACACGTTTTATTTTGAAGGAGGCTCAAGATAGGAGTAATTTGTGAACTGAGTATCACTGGGCTTGTTCTAGATAATTTATATAGTGCTCAAATACTTTAGCAAATGAATTTTCAGATCATTTGAACTCTCTTGTGGTTAAATTTTCTATAAGCCTAGAAAAAACACTGTACATTTCAGGTATAAACTTTGCTGATATAATACATTAGCGTAGCCATGCTAAAAAAATGGTTCTATCTCATAAATCATTGACTAGGTATTTAAAAGACGCGTAGATGAGGTGCTTAGGGACATGGTTTAGTGGGTGGTGGCGTTGGGTTGCTGGTTGGACTCGATGATCTTAGAGGTCTTTTCCAACCTCAATGATTCTATGATTCTATGATTCTATGACTAATGGTTTGCTGATAATTTTGCTGAGCAATTTTACTACATAGCCACTGATGTCTTGCCATGGAAGGCGAATATAGGCTAAATACACATCGATGTGCACTGATTGAACACCAAATACATGGGGTTTTTTTCTGAATAAAACTAGGTGTTTAGTCCAAAAACACTAATTGTATTCTTAGTGGGAGAAATTAATTTGGTATTGCAACCCATGTGAATTGTATAATTATCATTTGGCTCATTTTTCTGCAAATAGGAAAGTCATAAGAAGGCCTATGTTTCAACCACATGCATCAGAACAAACATTAGATATAGCAAATTTAAACCAACCTTACATATGCAGCTTTGGAAGTAGGGAGTGCATAAAATTAAAAGTTAATTTTCATAAACCTTAAAAGCATTAAAGACTGAAAAAACGCAAGCTTCAGAACCTATTGTCTCAAGTCTCTAACCCACACTCTTCTGTCCTGATCTGTGTGTCCCTGTTCATAATAGCAAATTACCAAGGTCCACTTATCAAACAAAGCCTCTCATCTCATCCCATCCCTTAGGAAAGCTCTGCCACATACACAGACATCTTTCCAAGGCTATTCAACAGCACAAATTTTCACCGAAATTAAGGGCTGTCTCAAGCATCACCACATTTCAGGGTACCAAGAAGAGTGAAAAAGTTTTTTCTAGTGTCCAGTGTGAGCTCACAAACCTCAGACTGTGGCCACTGAACTTTGTTAAATTGTCTGCCCCTGCTAAGAGTTTGGTTCCTTTATCTCTGTTACTGCCCTTCAGGTGGGCTGCTATTAGCTCATCCCTTAACATTGGCCGAGACTAAGCAAGCCAAGCACTCTCAGTCTCTCCTCGTTGGCCATGTCCTCTCATCCCTAGCAGTGTTCATGGCCTTCTGCTGAACCCTCTCCAGTTTCTCCACATCCCTAGAAGGGCCCCAAGACTGTGCTCTGTACTGTCCCGAGTAGAGAGAGAGAGTAACTCCCTCAGACTGCTGGCCTTGGCTCAGTAGGTGGTTTATCTTATTTGCAGTAAGAATTCTTTGTTGGCTCATACTCAACTTGACATCCACTGTAACCCCAAGTCCTTTTCAGCAGCACTGCCATTCAGCCAGTCACTTCACAGCTGGCACTGGGGCAAGGGATGCTTTCTTCCCAGATGCAGAATATTGCAATTCTTGTTGAGCTTCATGAGGTGTCTGTTGGCCCAGATTTCGTTATTAATTTGGCCTAGATTATGTTATTAAATCAAGGCCATTTGTTAAATTCTCAGGCTGTTTTGATCAAAGCCCTATTATACTCAAATGAAGAATTAGGAACTGTACTGGGCTATGAAAAGCCACTGTGGGTTTAGGTTGTGGGACTGTTGGTAGAACTAGCTTTAAAGAATACACATGCTATTTCAAAATTATGTACATATTCTTCCATTAAGTTTTGTGTCTATGGAAAATTTCAATTTTTAGTCACAATAGAAGGACATGCAAGAAGAGAAAATATTGTTAGTCCGAGACAATTAAGTCAATGGACATGAACATATATCTAAAATGAAGCAGAACAAACACTGACAGCAGATAAAGCATGGGATGCAGAACCTGTCATGCAAAAGCCCATAATTAAAATATATTTCAAATTGCCAAAGCTCCTAATACAGCTTAATCCATCATACAACATTGTTTATTATACAGACAAAAGTCTGAGCTTTGAGTTTGTTTCTCCTTCATTCTCTTTCCTGCATTTCACTATTTCTCCGTTTTCTGTCTTTTTGGATTTGCCTCTTGTCTATGAAGGGTGTTGATTAGGTAGTAAAGAAGAATCCACCTATTGCAGTATTCTTAGAAATACTGAAAAAAAAGACAGCTTAGACAGCATGAAGCTTGTAAATAATTTACAGGTTTTGGAGTGGTTCGTAAGACCACGTGCTGGAGGTGTAATTTCCTAGCAGTAAAATTGCAGGCAAGACATCATCAAAAGGTAGAATGATATTTATTATTGTCTGTCTCTTCTTTCTGTTGGTTTATCTTATTTTCCCTTTAGAGGAAAGAGGACTGGACTCAGGAAAATCAGTTCAAGATGAACTTTTCCTCCTTTTTATTCTCCAGAAGGAAAATATAATACATCATTAACGCAATTTTAAAAGAGTCTCAAACAGAAATTTTCTGTAACAAAATAAATTATATACAGCTGGAGGAAAAAAGAATATAGGAAATGGTTTAAATAAGCCTCATATTTTTCTTTCAAACTATTTAATTATTTTCCTTTCTTTTATAAGAGTTTAATGAAATATTAGAAAGATTTTTATAATTACAGTTGGTACAATGGAAGGAGTCAGCAATAACTTGACATAAAGCCATGGGGCATACTTAACAATTACAATATTAAATCTCTTTCACTGAACTAGAGAAATCTCCTGATAAACACAATAAAGCCGGATTTATGAGTCAAGAAAAGAGCAGTCTTGGAGGTAAATGATGTTGGCTGCATACATATTTAGATTAAAATTATTTAAGAACAGAAGTGGTCACAGTCTTATATAGTCTCAGAGGAAAGATCCAAGCTAAAGAAAGGAAAGTGTCAACTAAATATTTCTGATAAGAGTAATTGGCCAGCATCACAAATTTTTAATGAATGTCCTTGAGAAACCATTACTACAGATCTCCAAGGATGGAAAATGTAAGGTGTTACTGGCAATGCTATGGTAAAGAGCAGAGGAAAATACATAGGGTCAACCTAGATAAACTCAAGAGGTCATTCCTGGCTCTACTAATATGCAATTCTGTGAAAGTAGGTTGCCTTTTCAAGCAATGTTTCTTTCAAACAGTGTGGTGAAACTGGAGTTCATTAAGTGACAGAAAAAAGTACTACCTTTAAATGAGGTCTGTAGATCATGTATTTCTCTAAAAACAGGCTTCTAACTTATTTTGAACTAACAAAGAATAAATCAGACAATTTTTTCCAAAGTACCTTTAATTCTCCTCTAACGTCATAACATTTAAATGAAGTCAGGAAATGGGAGTCTTATTCTTCACAGCTTCAGACTAAGGACTGACACAGTTGGAGTTGCTGGCAGTTCCTGTAAAAAAGGGGAGAGCACTCTTTGCAAAATGAGCATATTTTGAACGTCTTTCTCATCCAAGGAAAAGGTGGAAAAATTGCTTTGCATGTTAATAAGCCATAGAGTTAGGTGAACCTAAATGCACATTTTGTCATTCATTATTTATTAAGCTTCTCGGAAAAACAAAAAGAAAAAAATGCAAAATCTGAGTTGTACAAATTCAATATACAGGTTTTCTTTTTAGTTGACTCAGAACATGCCTAGCCTTTTTTCTGAAAAGAAATTACATGCAGAACAGAAAGACACCACGGCTTCTTTTTCTAAATTCTAAAATACTGTGTTGTCTTTTCACACTCCCACCCATCTCAGGGAGAAGGTTGCGTTATTCTTCCTTGAGCAGGTCTGGGAATGATGTGAAGTATATACCAATGTATGCTTGGAAGAGGAACTTACGAAGTACCTCTGTTACATTTTCTACATTGAATAACTATATTGTTATGTCAGTGAGTATCTCCGCACTTCACTGATGTTTTCTTTATTGTGCTTCAAATACAAGTAAAAATACTGCTCTTTTGCATGCATTTATACAACTCCAAAAGGCTTCGCATAAAAAGACAAGCAGTGTAGTAAACCTGTTGGGGACCACCGAGACGCTAGACCATCTGACTACAGTCTTTTTGGGAAGCTGGTAAAGCAGAGAGAGATGTTTTAGAAAGCCCTCACCCCCAAATACATGACAGGCAGGGAGATGCCGCCTCAGTTAATGGATTGCTCCTTACCTGATGAAGGATAGAGATGCTAGATGCATTTCAGTGTTCCCCCCATTCCCCAAAGTCTTTGGTTTGAAAGTCAGTGTGGCCCTGCAGTCAGTATATATCTGGTCTTACCGAGACCTGTACTCTAATTCTGCCTCCATCAGTGACAGCTTCCGTGACCAGGAACAAATTCATACTTCTGTCTCCATGACTGCTTTTTGTCTGTCTGTTCTGATCAAACAGAATTGTTTCTTACTATGTGTTTGCACACGCTTATTTATGGTGAAGAGCTAATTTTGGCTGAGGCTAAGTGACATAAATCAAAATAATCCTAGATCTACAGATCTGATGTGTTTTTCAGGCGGCGCGTTCATCTCCCAATTAGCAAGATTATACTATTTGTTTCTTAGCAGAAACTATGAATATCTCAGTGTTCCGTACTTGATCTCATAGAAATATAATTTGCTCTCACAAGAAAAGCTGTTATTACACTGGTAAAAGATGTTATACTGTTCTTTATCTTCATTTAAAGCTATTTCCTCTCCCCAGTTTAGAACTAGAGAGCACATAAGTTTGAACAATCAGTCCAAATAGCATAGCAATGGACAAAAATAAATATATGAACCTTAACACTTCATTTGTCTTTTCTTACTTACCTTTGTTTCTAGAAATACTTTCCTCTTAAAGAGCTTGCCAGGCTTTTTTCACTCTGTGTTAAAGAAGGACTTAAGGCAAAAAGGAATTAAGTGTGTTGCCCAAAGTCATCTGCTTCGTCTGGCAAATTCCGGACTGGAAGTCAGCTGTCTGGTCTTTGATTTTTATGCATGACTTAGTAAACAATACAGTATTCCTTCTGCTTTTCCTTCCTCTTTACGTAAGTTATTTTTGTAAAGCCACCACTCTAATCCTCTTTTTTCTTCTTCACTTCCTTTCATTTTCTCTGTAATCGCTCTGCTCTGACACTTTCTGCTTATCCTTTCGTACATATTTCAGTTTATGAACAAGATGTAATGAGGCAGAAGGATATGAAAGGTTTGAATAAGATCTTTTGTGACAGGCTCTTTCAAATTCATTGAATATAACTCTTCAGGTAGAATATGACTGCATGTTGTATCAGTAATACCTAACTGCAAATGCAGTTTACGTTCCTGCTCGGTTTCTATACCATGCAAGTGCTGCTTGCGGCTGCAGGAGCGACCACCCATGGCCCACAGCGACACCGATAGCTCCACACACTGCGGCAGAGCGGTTGCTGCTCATGTCCGTCACTCAGGTCTCAAGACTGAAGCTGAGATATATGGCACAGAAGAAATTTTTGTCCCATGGGAACTCTTTAGGAAGATCCTTCAAAGTGACACACATTTAATGCATTAATATTTGGTTGAAAGTGCAAAATCAGACTCTTGCAGCATGTTAAACTATCAAAGTCACATACATGTTCTGTAACATGAACACATGATTTGACTCAGCCAGTTTGGATGCTATTCATTTCTTGTCTTTCACTTTTTTCAGGAATGCCCCAGTGGTGTTGTCAATGAAGAAACCTTTAAAGAGATTTACTCTCAGTTCTTTCCACAAGGAGGTGAGTACTTGGCAGATGTAATTAGTACTACAGTGTACAGAGAGTTATGTCTGTTAGTTCCTGAGTCTGACAAAAGAGCCTGTTGTTCAAATTAACAAGATTGTTGTCTCAAGCTCTGACTGAACTCATGGGGTACTTCCGTGATGGCTGGACACATTTTAAAATATGTATTTCTGAATGAAATGCAATGATATCTACAAGAAGCTAGTCTTCTATCATGAAGTTACTACCTGTGTTTGGGTACCTTCGAAAACCAGGTTTCTCTGAGTAGGTTATTTCTTTTTAAACTTTCTGCACAGTTTTCCCCATTCTCTTTTATTCCACAAAACCTTTCACAGTAGGAATGAAAACTGTAGGAGGCACTACAGGTACCCTCTAATATCAATGGCAGAACCCCCTTGACTTCTGTGGGGTTTCTCTACTTAAATGAGGGCTTTTTTTGCTAACCTTAATTTCAATTAATTAATTTCCAGGGGGTTCATTAATTTATCTTCGTTATCTTTTAGTGCAATGAAGGTAACACAAAAATGTATAACAGTTTTTTGCCTTGAACCTCAGATTTTCTTTTAATGTGAATTGTTTTCCTCTCTTTTCTTCCTCTTGCTTTTACCATTCAATCCTCCCTCTTCATATTCTCCTACAGCTCTTCAATCCTGCCTCTTCATCTTCTCCCACAGCTCTTGAGATTTACATGTTTCCCTGGGACTGTTCATAGCTCGCTCTTTTCACTTGTATTTTAAAAACCCCATACTTAATAGGTAGGAACAAAACGTCTCCCAATTAGTTCTATTTTGAATAAAGACCTACAAGGTAAAGAGCAGCATTCAGTGTGGATTACCATCACTGAAATCCTTAACAAGCAGGCACACTCAATAAGAAAGAACAAAAGGTTAAAAGAGTTGACCTGCCTACTGATTATTTCTGTATCTAAGCTTTTAAACCAGGCTAACAATTAGAGTTTCAGATATTGTATTTTTTAGTCACCCTGGCTAGTGAAAATAATTCTCTGCATGTGATTTACTACACCTTTACTAAACTTAAAATAACAACAAAAAAAGTATATTTCCTATTGTTACACTCAAAATTGTTTATGGGTAAAGAGAAAGCACACCTTTTATACAGGTAAAGCTAAAACATATTGTTAGGATAAATGTAATCTTAAAAGCCTAATCTTTATTATTTCAGACCTAATTGTTACAGAAATGAAAGAATATTAATGTAGTTAAAATTGATATATACTCAGTTCTTAGTTTCTACCCCTTTTCCTGGTGTTAATGCTCACCCTTCTGCTGCTCCTCTGGGCCTTTAGGGCAGTGGCATCATTTGGGGGAGGAAGTGGGGACCGCAGTGGACTATCGGCATCTGGAGTCCTTCCCCAGGAGGAATAGGATGTTCATGTTGGTGCTTTCTTCTTCCTCGCTCTAGGAGTCATCTGGGGTCACTTCTACATGTCTGCTAACACATTTTTACACCTTTCTTTTTCTTCATAGGTTTGCAGCTCCACATTACATCCAAATTTATTATAGGTGGTACCTTTTACCTGTGTTAGATACTATTCCTTTGTTCTCTTTGCTACCCCTAAAACCATTTTTGTCCAGCTCCACACCTCCATTTCTTTAAGTGACCACAGGTGAGTTGTTCATAGCTGTGGGGTCTCCAGTGCCAGCCTGTGCCCCGTCCCCTCTCATCCCACACCTGCTCTCCTCTGTGCTGCATCCCATCCTTCTGCTGCTCAAGGCCTCTGCTAGCATACAAGGCAAAAAGTTCTTCTCTCCACTGCATTGTTATGTTACAGTCGTAGATACCTATTTCTACATAGAATAACTTCTTGTTTCTGCTACCTGTATAAAACTACAGCTGCACCACAAAATTAAAATCAGTCAGCCTTAGAAACCTGATCAATTCGAGAGACTGCTGTCACAGCTAAACCACGGGAAACAAAGCTGCAAGCTGACGAGCCTCCATCCTGGGGCAAGCTCCCTATAAAATTTGTGGCTTCTTAATAGCAATGGCAATACTGCATTACAGGGGCACATGTTTACACTATTCGCTGCAATTTCAACAATGCCATTGCCATCTATCTGCAGCAAGGGAGCTACAGTTTTCTGGAAAAAAAAAAAAAAAGCTTTTTTTTCTTGCTTCTTTTAACTTCAGTGAAATACAGCAGAAAGTTAGATTTTTAGTGGGATAGAAGAGTATTAAATCCAGATAATTCACTTATCAGTAACAGATGTTGTTGTGTACTAGTAACAGCATTTTTAGCTTTCTCAATAAAGCCATTTTGCAGATCTCAGTGAAGAGCACCGAGAAGTGACCATCAGAAGCTATACCCCTCCTCTCCCCATCCTCCATGGCCTCCACGCAACAGCATGCAGCCTTAGCAGTACATAAAGACAGCACAAACAAATGTGAAAGCCTTATGTAGTTTTCCTCAAAATTTCAGGAAAAATATTCAGTGGAAACAGCAGAAGAGCTGAATCTCCTTGGAAGAGTAACAGCTCACATCAGTAATCCTTTAATTTCTGTGGGCCCAGTGAGACTTGAACTGTTTTGTGTAGGTTTTGTGCTGTTTTCTGGGTGCCTGTGTTGACTTTTGCCATTTGCTCAGAGGTATGGGAGCCAAAGTCTTTTCTTTGTTCCTCACATTAGCCAAGGTATCTTCAAAGCCCAATTAATTGTCTGTATTTGCATATCCCTGCATGCCAACAACAGGGTGAGATCATCATATTTAAGTGTCTAGTTAAGCAGCTAGACTGGATACTCAAATCTTTGAATGTATTGCCAAAATATTGTGTGCAGCTGAGACCTTTAAATTTCAGTTGCGCTTAAAATGTTGTTTTTATCTATGTCTGAATATTAAAGAGGAAAAAAAAAGTTTCAAAGTTGTCCCCAAATTAAAACCTATGTCGTAGATGTAGATCTGTGCCCCTATTGTCTATGTAACGCAAAACCAGATACAGCATGATGTATCATTATAACAATTCATATCTGAGCAAAGAGAATGATGTTGTGTAAGATTTTAAGCTTCAGGGTGACCAAGCAATCACCAAAAAGTCATTTTCCAATGTCATCCAGCAAGTCACTTCACCAAGCGACTTTCAAGACTATCCAGGACAAGGGACAGGAGGAGTAGAAAGAGAATAAGGGAACCACAGTAAGAGTAACAAAGGAGATGACACAGAACTGCAGTAAAATCGATGTACTTTAAAAGGCGGAACTAGCTTTGTAAAAAGGTTTCCATGCCAGAAAGGCACTCCAGTAACTTCTTTTTAGAAACGCAGGTGAATGAATAGGCCCCCTGCATTCATGCAATGCATCGCCTGAAATACAACTTGGGATTTGTTCTTCAGCCAGGCAGGTCGTAGATAAGAATCCAGACACTGAATAATTATTACACTCCTCCTCAGTTATGAACAGAACAGATTATGTTCATGGTTTGATAAGGCATACTCTTGGATGTATAATGACTACCATTTTTTGTCTCTGATGTTTAAAATGCTTTAATGGTGTATTTCAAAGGAATTCTGATTTAATATCTGTTCCTGTCTCAACCTGTCAAAATATCAATTTAGCCTACTACTTGTGATATCAAATCCCTGAAAAGAAAACATATTTTATTTAAAAAGTTAAGCTTTTGTCTAACATGTTTAATGTTCAAGATTTAGGGGGACGGGGGCAGGGGGGGAATCACGTTAAGTAGCTCTAATTAAAAGACTAGTTTACCTCATCCTCCAGTGTTTTTGAAGGCAAAATTTCAGACCATAATTGCCTGAACAAACAACCCTGAAAAACACCTCTGAATTTTTTTTTTTCAGAATGGGTTGCTAGGAAGAAAAGATTCTTCAGCTAGAGATTCTTTTTTTTTTGTATACCATCATACAAAAAGAGTAGTATATTGTATCATATATGGGCAACAAACAATAAAAAACCTTTGTGTTAACCTTTTGTTTTCTGTAAATCTACAGAAAATAATTAGGAATATTTCACATGTTTTTAAGAAATGAATGCCAAGAGAATGGGAAGCTATTTAAAATTCAGTTACAGTTTAATATAAC
>NW_008795253.1:3678068-3688881 GCF_000699145.1 Aptenodytes forsteri | reverse complement strand
CTTTTAAAATCCTAAATATAAACTCAAGTCAACAAATTTACATTTTTCAGTTAAAGTGGGAATTTGTCTGCTAGGCCATGCTTAAGAAATTACACTGATGACTGGATACATGGATGGATGAAAGAATGTCTCAATAGTGGGTTGGTTTTTCTTAATTCTCTGAAAATGCATTAACAGACATAAGGTTTAAAAGCTGCAGAGTTTTTTCTTGTTACAATTATTTCACATCATATGAAATTAACATATTGAAGTAAGACCAGAGACTTTACTTACTAATACCAGGTCTGAATCTG
This sequence comes from Aptenodytes forsteri, assembly GCF_000699145.1. Lineage (NCBI taxonomy): Eukaryota > Metazoa > Chordata > Aves > Sphenisciformes > Spheniscidae > Aptenodytes > Aptenodytes forsteri. The sequence continues at coordinate 3,688,588 of NW_008795253.1, read as the reverse complement.
TGAAGCATTTTGAGTTTTGGTATATTTGGTTCCTTGGGGTCAAGGTGGCATTTCAGGGGAGTGACCCAAGACTATGACTCAGTTTAATTCAAAACAATATTTTGGGCTGTGACAAATAAAGGTTTTCAGGATTTATATGGAAGGTAAAATGGTTTAGTGCCAAGAAATCAGAAAAAGGCATCTCAGCACTGATGAGGTTTTTCCATGATGGAGGGGGGGGGGTTGCCCTGCAAGGGGGACACAGATTTCATATCAGTTCTCACTTTACTAAAAGTTTGTGAGGTTAATGTTAATTAACCTAAAATTAATGTAAATACATGAAGTAGAAAGAGCAAAGCAATGAGTATTAAAAGTAAGCAATACCTCAGCCTACATTAATTTGCATGGTTTTGATGGAGGGAAAGGACACTGAGGAAAGCTGACTTCCCACAGCCCCAGCAGCTTGTACCTCACATCAACAGGGCACTCTCTGGAGTTTTGTCTTTGCCATGTATTACTCCTGGAGCAGGTTGTGCCTCTCAGAAAGCATTCAGTGGAAATGGAAAGATGGGTCTTTACAAAAACTTAGAGGCTTGACAGTTTTATATTCACGCTGTCTTGTGTTTCTAAAATGAGTCGATATGCACTAGTCAGTAGGTTTGAAAAGTATACAAATAATTAGTGAAGGGATCACTTGTTTAAGGTCATCTTTTGGAGTCTTATTGACCACTTCAGTTAGTCACAGCCAGTTTTTCCAAGGTTTTAAGCACCTAGCTCTCATATGATGTTCAGGGGACCTAAGCAGCAAACCAGCTTTAAGAATCTGCTTCTCTGGACCGGATTTTATCTCACCTGTGGGTGAGCATTGGACCGGAGCGCAGAAGCAGCTTTCTGACAAGATCATCTTCCACCTGAGTAACAGGCCTGCCTTCAGAGTAAAAACGATATGCCAGATGCACAGATGGTAGTGTCTGCTTCCCTCATTTGCAGTGAACAAATGAACGCATTTTTCTTCTTTAACGTATGAGATAGATCCCCTGTCACGGTCATTTAACTGATAAAGTAGCGTTCCCATTAACACAGGTTGTTTCAGAGTACAATAACATGACTTCTTTGCTATTCATTCAGATATCAGTGATTAGTAGAAATGGGAATGGAAATGAATAAAGATATTCTAGACTAGCATTTTAGATTTTCTGTTCCTAACAGTGTAGCTACCCACATACTTGCACTTATAATTTATACCTTCTCCCCTGCCAAAAAAGAACTTTAAACTGAATTGAAAATTTAGTCTTGCTATCAAATTTTGGTATCAAAAAATTACTTGGTATCAAATTTTTTCATGGAATGAAATTAAATGAAATAAGATGTGCTTACTATGCATTATTTTTACTGTTTTACATTGTAGATTCCACAACTTATGCACATTTTCTGTTTAATGCATTTGACACTGATCACAATGGATCTGTAAGTTTTGAGGTAAGTGATGCTGTTACTTCTTTCTCTGCAATTGAATATTTTGCCATTCCTTGTAATTAAGTCCAGTTTGGTGGCTTTTATTCTATGGTTCACATTACGAAAGATTTAGCTTATGTGACTCGTTTCAAGTTTTTCCAATGTATTAACAAAAGTCATTACTATTTTACAATTGTACATCCGAAAATGGTAACTCAGACTGTGCCGCTATGTAGTATTTTTATAAATCTGTTCATTTAAAAGGTAACCCTATTTATACACAAGTTACATAAAATAATCCTTATCTTCCCCCCTGCTTCTGCAAGGTGAGAAGGACTCTGAGCTTCAACTAATGTTATGGGGATGACTCAGCCAAAATAGGATTGCTTACACACTCTATTAGTTTCTAGGACAAGGCTCTACAAAAAAGGGCTTTAAAGCAAATGTATTTAAAAGCACAGGAGTTTGAAATTCACCCTTCCTCCATTTAACTGCCCAATCTGTTTTCAAAATTCTGCCTTTCCCTGCTAAGGTCAATGTCATCGCCTGCAAAGGCTGATACCATCAACGCAATAACATGGTAAAAAGGGCAACTCACTGCAATAGTTCAGATGAAAACAGGGTGTACAAAATACTGTGAAGGAGACATTATTTGAAGCTATAGAATTAAAAAAAACCCCTCAGTTCATTTGCAAAAGGATATGTTTGCTTTGTCATGTTTTGCTTTGTTTTGTTTTGTTTCTAATGGACGAATGATATCCTTACAACTTGAGATGGGATTGTGATAAATACACCCACTTTACATTTGTTTAAATGTCCTATACATGTTTTTATGGTTTACTTGAGTGGATGATGTTGTGAGGTCTGACAGAAATTTTTCTGAAAGCATTTTCATTGCTTTATTATTGATGTAATATGGAAGGAGAAGCCTCGCCAAGCAGGTGCACTGCGATCAGAAATCTATACTTCAACTGGGACTGTAACCAGATCATTTTGTGGGGGATTATTTGCATTTATTTAAAAAAACATGAACCCCATCTACCTTTGTCCGGGCAGCTGAAATCAATGAGCTCCGTGTGAAACTGGAAGCAGGAATGGAGGTTTTATTCACATCTTCTGTACATAGGCTAATTCTACAAGGAATCCTTCTGGTCAAATCAGCAACAGCAGAGGCAATGAGAGAAAACATTCTTAGCCTCAGTATTTGAGAAGTATTTCTGCTGTTATCATTAAGAATAATGAGAACAAAATAAGCTTTTGTATCTTTCCTGGACAATTTGTTGACATTTGTATCTCAGACAGAAAACCTTAAGAAATGCAGTAGATATGAAGCCCTTTTTAAGGGTTTTTAATATCTCAAAGTGCAGGTCTGTGTATAAAACAGGCTTTGGAATAAAATAAAAGAACCAGTGTTTTCTTCATTGCCAAAACAGACATTTCCAGCTTACTTTTGTTCAATACAGACTCAGACAGAGCAATCCATATATTCATATTACATACAAAGAAATATATTTATATTTCTCATATTATATATATCATATATTAATATATACATCATATATTTATATATATTACAAAATACATATATAAGAATACATATATTACATACAAAGAAATGTATTTCCTCTTAAGAGCAGCTCCTCCTCGGTGACCTTTGTTTTATGTGCAACAGGGCTCCACCACTTCTGTGACTAACTTTCATCACTTGATTCCTTTCCAAAATCCTAAGGGGTAAATCCAAAAATGGATTTAGGTGCCTGCCTACCTACTTCTTCTGGCCTTGAACAAGACATAAAGGAACACATGATCAGGTGGAATAATTTTAAGCTTTCCTATGGATTTAAGACAGCACATATTAAGCTTGTTAATTAATTAATTAATGAACTAGTTCTCCCCAAAGATTTACTGAGGTATAAAGCAATCAGAAAGTCACCAACAACCTTGCTAAGAGATAATTAACCACTGCTGGGGAGGGGGGTGGGAAGAGTTAATCCCAGATCACAGCCAGAGGCTCTATAGAGCTCTAGTGCAGAACTGGAACGTGGGCAGGCTGTGATACCGAGCACACAGAATCTCCAATACAGGTGCAACGATGCTGCATTTTGCAACCCTTCAGTGAGACATCCCCCTTTCTTGCAGAATCAAAGTTAGGCACAGAAGAGTTTGGCATTTAACTGAGGTCTTCACAGATATTAGCATGCTCAGCAGGAAGCTAGAAAGTTGGAAATAAGAAGCTGTGGAAAGGAGTAAAGGCAAGTACCAAAGCACAGACTTCTGTGCTTCTAACTCTGCTGTCATGGACTGAAGAGAGACCTGACCTAGAGTTGTGTCTCAGTCTAGAACTCCTCCGGAGTTTTAGGCTCCTTTGTGACCCTAGATCAGATGCACCTCTCCTTAGCTGAGCAGGACAGTCCCTCTCAGTGGACAGCGTTGGCATCCTTAGGGGATGTAAGTGTCCAAGCAGTACTTTGAATCTTGCTTCAAAAATAAATAGTCTCTAAAAGTAGGATCCCCCTCTCTCCAGAGATCAGATGTCTAAACCAGGAAGGAAAACGCATCTGGGTACACTAATACTGTAATGGGGACTTGGGTTCATGCTCCGTGCTAAATGGTGTGCCTGATTCAAGTGTCACTGAGTTGTTGGTAACAAGCATATAGACAGACGCTCTCTGAGCTTAGCTGCTACCCTAAGTACTGTTGCTTTACTATGGCATTCTGCACTAGATTACTAGCTCAACAGCTACCATAGCTATAACGCTCCTGACACACGCATCACCCTCCACCATGCAGAGCCTTCTTCTCTTCGAGGATCTAGCCCAAAATACCCTGTGGATTTAGCCTGTGTCCATTGAAACAGATTTTCCATTTCTATACGATTTTATTGCTATATTCTTAAATTACATGAAAGTATGTAGAAAAGATATCCCATCCTAACTGGTCCTTATTTAAGCAATCACAACTTCCTCCTATGGTAAGTCCTTTCTATTGTTCCTGAGGTGGACTCCTGCACAGCACTCAGACAAAGGCAATGCACCCAAACTGAACTATGTATGATTTCCAAACATGTTGATGCAATATGGAAGGAGATGACCTGCTCTTGCAAAGTTTAGAGCACACATCTAGAAGGTTTTGAGTTGTCTCAGCTTTTAGAAGGACATTCAGTCCTATGCAAAACAGCATAAAGTCAAGTTTTTTTGATGCATGGTTTTTAACACCGATGATAGAAGAGCAGCCTTGCAAATGGGGATATAAATGATGCCAGCAAGCCAGCTAACATATGGGTAGTGCTTCAAAGAAAGGAAGCAAGAGAAATAATCAGGAAAAGAAAAATAGATATGGTTTGATAGAATAAATGCAAAAATGTTGCTGGTGCCAAATTAAAAATAAATTCAGAGTTCTGAGATATAATACTCTAAGAAAATACAGTTATTGGAGACCTTTGCAAAGGACTTCAGGAAAAGCTATATCAAGAATGTAAAACAGTGCAGAAAAGATGTAAAGAAATGGTACTGAATTAAAAAGGTTAATTGCTAATGCTGTTATGTGATCAAATCTGTTCTGAATTTCTTGAACATTTTAATACTTAATGGTACACTGTTAAAGAGCTGTTTGGAGATTTAACCCTGTGACCCTCAATTAGTCATGGAGATGTAGACAAGACAAGTTGAGCAAAACTCTTTCAAGATTCATGTATCCATTTACCCCAAAGGGCACACATACCAATAACACAGAAATTTATGACAGACTAAGAAAACCCAGAGCATACCACTTGAATTGTTAAAAAGACAGAAGCTGTCAAAAGAGCTGTCTGTGCCTACTAGACCACCTGAGGCCGAGATATCTGTGTATGTTTCACTGTACCGGGTATACTTATATACTTATCTGACTGTGTGGTACACCAAACCTTTGTAACTTATGTCTAACCTCAGCGCAGTCTTTTCCATTGTTCCTGTTTTAAGGAAATGCATAAACTTTGCTGGTGCTGATAAGAAATTTTTCAGCTTTTATAGTCTCTGCTTTAATGTTACTCTAAGACTTCCTGTATGTCTTTGCCAATGACATAGAAATGCACATTTAAACACAAGCTTTTGTCATATTCTACTCAACCTATTATGGCGATGATTTCACAGATTTATGGGTTTACAAGCTTATCAAATAGAAAAAGGTGGAGGAGACAGGGAAAAAACCCCATTGTTTAAAAAAAAGTTAACATGCTAAGAAATACAGAAGACAGGTGATGACACATCCCAGTTGATATTTTCTCCAATCTGGAAGATGCTCACTACATGTAAATGAGGTTTGTGCTGTCAAAAGAGTATTAATTATGAAACAAAAATCTATAACCAAATACTATATATAAAAAAGCTCAAAAGTCTTCTGATTTATTTCTGTGGAATAGCTTTACAGCAATAGAGCACCGGCGGGTCACAAAACTATTAAGGTGGCACATGGACACATAATAAATATTATTCCCTACCATGTTTCCAATAAAAGGTTTAAGTATTGAGGTCTACTATAGCATACACGAAGTTTCAAATGTTGACTGCAGCAGATTGATCTAAGAGGTCTGGGAACCACATATTCCACTTCCAACAAGGGCTTTACAGCAATAGAGCACCGGCGGGTCACAAAACTATTAAGGTGGCACATGGACACATAATAAATATTATTCCCTACCATGTTTCCAATAAAAGGTTTAAGTATTGAGGTCTACTATAGCATACACGAAGTTTCAAATGTTGACTGCAGCAGATTGATCTAAGAGGTCTGGGAACCACATATTCCACTTCCAACAAGGTACAGCTTTAACAAGAATTTAATGTTCTTAGTAGATAATGTAAAACAGTGCAGAAAAGATGTAAAGAAATGGTACTGAATTAAAAAGGTTAATTGCTAATGCTGTTATGTGATCAAATCTGTTCTGAATTTCTTGAACATTTTAATACTTAATGGTACACTGTTAAAGAGCTGTTTGGAGATTTAACCCTGTGACCCTCAATTAGTCATGGAGATGTAGACAAGACAAGTTGAGCAAAACTCTTTCAAGATTCATGTATCCATTTACCCCAAAGGGCACACATACCAATAACACAGAAATTTATGACAGACTAAGAAAACCCAGAGCATACCACTTGAATTGTTAAAAAGACAGAAGCTGTCAAAAGAGCTGTCTGTGCCTACTAGACCACCTGAGGCCGAGATATCTGTGTATGTTTCACTGTACCGGGTATACTTATATACTTATCTGACTGTGTGGTACACCAAACCTTTGTAACTTATGTCTAACCTCAGCGCAGTCTTTTCCATTGTTCCTGTTTTAAGGAAATGCATAAACTTTGCTGGTGCTGATAAGAAATTTTTCAGCTTTTATAGTCTCTGCTTTAATGTTACTCTAAGACTTCCTGTATGTCTTTGCCAATGACATAGAAATGCACATTTAAACACAAGCTTTTGTCATATTCTACTCAACCTATTATGGCGATGATTTCACAGATTTATGGGTTTACAAGCTTATCAAATAGAAAAAGGTGGAGGAGACAGGGAAAAAACCCCATTGTTTAAAAAAAAGTTAACATGCTAAGAAATACAGAAGACAGGTGATGACACATCCCAGTTGATATTTTCTCCAATCTGGAAGATGCTCACTACATGTAAATGAGGTTTGTGCTGTCAAAAGAGTATTAATTATGAAACAAAAATCTATAACCAAATACTATATATAAAAAAGCTCAAAAGTCTTCTGATTTATTTCTGTGGAATAGCTTTACAGCAATAGAGCACCGGCGGGTCACAAAACTATTAAGGTGGCACATGGACACATAATAAATATTATTCCCTACCATGTTTCCAATAAAAGGTTTAAGTATTGAGGTCTACTATAGCATACACGAAGTTTCAAATGTTGACTGCAGCAGATTGATCTAAGAGGTCTGGGAACCACATATTCCACTTCCAACAAGGTACAGCTTTAACAAGAATTTAATGTTCCTTAGTAGATAGTTCTCCCAAAACTGGTCTCCTGTGCTTAGATTAATCTAACACCCACTTAAGATTTTTTTTGGACCATTAAATCATGGGGATTGCTTTTCCCTGGTATTAAGTTCAACAGCAATTGCTTATGTGAGGCATTTCAGAGGATAAATCCACTAACAGAAAATTATGGCTTATTTTACAGAAAATTACTCAATTTACTTATTAATTATGTGTAGCACACAGTGCCTAGATTGTTATTTAAATAACCATCAATCCTTAACACTTACTATGAAGCAAAAGAAAGAAACAACACATCTTTCCAGACTTCCGTGCTTCTGACGAACGCTTTATTCTGGATTTCTGAGTGTTTGTGAAAAACTGCTCAATTCCAAACTGACCAAGACCTTTTGTCTACTTAGGATTTTGTTATGGGTCTCTCAATTTTACTCCGAGGGACAGTACAGGAGAAACTGAACTGGGCTTTCAATTTGTATGATATAAACAAGGACGGATATATAACTAAAGAGGTAAGGTCTACTTTTTACACTAATCACTGAAACTGAAGGTTGCATATGTAAGTCCTGCTTTCAAAGAAGAATGGCTTCATTCTCAAATTAGATATGTTAACAAATAAACATATAACATATGAAACTAGACATGCTAAAAAATAAATTTTCTCATTTTAAAGGTATATATAAAAATTGAAAAGGGAAAATCATCACAGAAATTGTAAAAGGTCAGAATTCTCCAGGTACAGAAACGTTTGGCTTCAACTTATGCTTATGTATTGGCACATACAGTCACTAGAATAAAGTAGTTCAGTGGGATATTTGGACAAAAAAGAATTAAGTAAGTGGGCCACAATTGTTACGCATTTTACAAATCTACTTCTAAAAATTTTTATTTGAAACAGAATTTATATAAAAAGATTCCTGCATCTTTCACTCTGCAAGGATTTAAACACACACTTAAATTACAGTGGAACCAAATGAGTGCCTTCATAAAAATATATGGTTTTTCAAAATTGGGTCTTTATGTAAATATATATATATAATGCATAATGTTACACTTGCAGAAAAACACTTTGTGTTTATTATAAAAAGGAGATCTACAGAATAATTTCTCAGCATACTGGCAGATGACTTTAAAAAATAATTACTCTTATAGTTTTCACAAGCCACTCTATGAACAAAATTCAAAGCTTTTGATATAAAAGGAGGTCTTTGCATATTTTTAAAATAATTATTCTTATAGTTTTCACAAGCCACTCTATGAACAAAATTCAAAGCTTTTGATATAAAAGGAGGAGTCTTTGCATATGTGCAGGTGTGTGCATGGATGTTTCTATTTTCTCTAGGGAAAATTCAGTTGTAAGAAGCTGATGTGCTTTGACCATTCCCTTGCTGTTACAGAACTTCTTTTCCTGTTTAGTTCTATTCACAAGACCTCAGGGGAGATTCTTCCCACAATGCATGAACTTGCACGTATTCTAAATAATTTAAAATCAAAATCATACATCTGCATGTATTTCACAAGTTTATCTGTGAAAGCTGAACTAACATGCTAGAATTTCTAGGAACACAGTAGTTCCTTCTTGAAGCTGTTCAGTCATAAAATAACAGGCACAATCTCAAAATTTTATTCTAAAACATAAATCCTAAAAATCATTTATGTGTTCTGAGTCAAAGCAGTATCTACAATGCACCTTACATGACACAGACATTTTTTTCTCGTCAGGAAATGCTTGATATCATGAAAGCAATATATGATATGATGGGAAAATGCACCTATCCTGTTCTCAAGGAGGATGCGCCTAGACAACATGTGGAAACATTTTTCCAGGTGGGTCAGATAACACAGGGAGCCAAAAAGACTGCTCTGTTAGCAGGTATGGAAAGATTTTCATTGTTGTAACAGTTTTGCATATCCTATCGATTTTGTAATCCTTTTTCTTCTCTGTGGTTCCATCCCAAGTTTCTCAGATCTACTCATGACACCTTACTTTTTCAACAATAAGCTCCTTAAGCTTATTCTAGTATTTTACTTACTACATCTTTGCAGCGTTTTGACCTGGTTGTTCCTAGGCTGACACGTAACTGAAATGAATAATAAAAAGGACTTGTTTTACACAGGATTTCAGGAGGATAAACATACATTATTATTCTTTCTGAACAGAAAATGGACAAAAACAAAGATGGAGTAGTTACCATAGATGAATTCATCGACAGCTGCCAGAAAGTAAGTACCCAGTGATAAGTATTGAACCTGTATCTGTTGGCTAATACTATCCTAGTGCTACACAGATTCCTGGAGTGACAGTGACGGTAATCCTAATACTAGGGACAGCATTTTCCCAAGGTAGAGTATGTACGTACACTGCTACACAAAACCACTAAAAATGTAAATAAATTTGTGACCTGAATATGTAGTAGAGATGTTATACACAAGCTGTCATCCTTATTAGACAACTATGTCTGCATCCCCTCTCTCTTTAACAGTGTTTTCTCTGTACTTGGCAGCAAAAAGTTTCTTCACATTCAGCTAAATATTTACTTCTATCTTCTGCCCATGCTGGGGAACACATTCCTGTTACAATTGGCATATAGTCACAGCAATAATAATAATAATATTGCTTGAAAATTTATCATCTATAGGAGTGTTTCTCAAACAGCGAGTCATGACCTGCTGGAGGCCTTAAAAAGAGAGAGTGCAAGGAGCTTGCAAATTGTTGGATGGCAGGAGTTAACAGCAGGCAAGTTTTCTCAAGGCAGGGGAGTGAGAACTGATTGTGATTATCAATTGCAAGTATTTACACTACCCAGGTGGCTGTTAATTTCCTTCAATGGCTGAAAGCAGCTCATTGCCTCTTGAGCCAGGAATGAGAATAAACTTCTGCAGCAGGAATTACAGCCTGTTTCCACTCCTCTGCCCTTCAGAAACCAGCTTGCTCTCAGACCAGGAGACGATACAAGGAAAGATAAGTTGTATTTTCAGAAATTTAAGTTACTGCTTTTAATTTGTCAGTTAAAAAACACAAGAAAAAAACATGATATAGAATCATAGAATCATAGAATCATTGAGGTTGGAAAAGACCTCTAAGATCATCGAGTCCA
>NW_008795253.1:3677690-3677926 GCF_000699145.1 Aptenodytes forsteri | reverse complement strand
GATCACTTCCCTGCTCCTGCTGGCCACACTCTTTCTGATACAGGCCAGGATGCCATTGGCCTTCTTGGTGGCCTGGGCACACTGCCGGCTCATGTTCAGCCAGCTGTACACCAGCACCCCCAGGCCCTTTTCTGCCAGGCAGCTTTCCAGCCACTCTTCCCCCAGCCTGGCGCTGCCTGCTGGCCACACTATTTCTGATACAGGCCAGGATGCCATTGGCCTTCTTGCCTTGGCAC
>NW_008795253.1:3677141-3677446 GCF_000699145.1 Aptenodytes forsteri | reverse complement strand
ACCCCCAGGTCCTTTTCTGCCAGGCAGCTTTCCAGCCACTCTTCCCCAAGCCTGTAGCGCTGCATGGGGTTGTTGTGGCCAAAGTGCAGGACCCGGCACAGTACAAAATAAGCATAGTACAAAATAATGATGACAAGTCTTTGGCATGATAATAGGTTGTTATGTACTGTAAAGTGTCACATTAGACTTAGTGATAAGATAGGCTTAATTACATTATGCAAAATGATATGGCAAATAAAACCATGTTGTGGTTTAACCCCAGTCAGCAACTAAGTACCACACAGGCGCTCACCCACCCCCCCCAC
>NW_008795253.1:3656527-3677007 GCF_000699145.1 Aptenodytes forsteri | reverse complement strand
TTCCCCCAGTTTATGTACTGAGCATGACGTCCCATGGTTTGGAATGTCCCTTTGGCCAGTTTGGGACAGCTGTCCTGGCTGTGCCCCCTCCCAGCTTCTTGTGCACCTCCAGCCTTCTCAGTCGGTAGAGCATGGGAAGCTGAAAAGTCCTTGACTAGTGTAAGCATTACCTAGCAACAACTAAAAGATCGGTGTGTTATCAACATTGTTCTCACCCTAAATCCAAAACACAGCACTGTACCAGCTACTAGGAAGGAAATTAACTCTATCCCAGCCGAAACCAGGACAAACCAACGCTATTTGTTACAGTGAGATATACGGAATCATAGTAGCGTTCTGTTGATACCTCAGCCTTGTCCAGGCTGACTGGTTAATACAAAGCCGACACAGACCAACAATATAGCCTTTGTGTATTGCTTATCTCCTATACCAAGAAAAGAGTAGTAGACAAGAGACAGGAGAGAACAAGACTAGCAAGATAAATGCAGCTAGTGAGTGACAGATTTATAACCATATGGAATAGGGAAAGCTGAACAGGAAATAGCAAAGATGCTCTAGAATTGATAAATTTTTATATGCATTTGTAGTCATTCTTTGGGATTGCTCTCATGAGCACAGCTATCTAGTAAGTGACCCTCTGATATTAATCTACTGATTTTGGTGGATGAAAGAAAGACAACAGCTCTTCTAACTGTGGCTGTATATATCCTTAGCAATGGGTATTGTGTCTTATCTGTTGGCAGTGCTCTATTGCATTGACCGTAGTTCTAGCTTGTCAGTCTTGTTCAATACGAATGAAAGGCATTTGCTCTGCTAAAGCTGAGTGATCGTCAGAAACAGAGATGAGATTTACTTCCCGGCTGAGGTCTGCAGAGTTCTGGAAATTAAATTAAAGATTAATCTGGATATGACAGCCATTATGGTGATGGGCTGAGTGATTCATTTACAAAGAAAATTAGTACCTTCAGTAGGGAATTGCCTGCTCTCCTTTTCCAATGTGATTCACAGTTTCTCAGTTCTGTTAGAAAATTTCTTATTTACCTCTTCTGAGTATTCAGAATACATGTGAGAGATGCTCTCTAAACTGTTACATGACAGAGACACTGTTCTCATCTTGCCACTTACCTCACCTTCACTTGCTTTTAACTTCAAAGGTGGCAATGTTTTTTGATACAAAATGTATCTCGCTGCCTAATTTTTTGTCTCTCTACCTACTAAGACCTGTTCTTCTATTAAGACCTCTGGGCTGCAAAATGTGTAATTCATGTTTATATCAAGATTTGGTTTCAGAAATGAGAATTGGGGTTACGATTCAACCCAAGGCCTTCAAGAAACTTGATTCAGGAGTTAACGTGGCTTCAGCCTTTTCAGGATTACATTTTTCACACAGGACAGTAGTGGCCGCTTCCTTTTAAGACACAGCCGTAGGAAAACCATTTTTAAATATCCTAATGGGTACGAGACTGATCTAAAAAGGCGAGGTTCAGGTTCCTTTCTTTCCTCAGCATGCAGTGAGTCACATCACTCCAGGAGCGAGGAGTCTCACCTTTCATGAGCATTTAACGATGCCAAAAGCAAAATTAAATGATCCTGTGATCCCTCCTGTAGTAAATCTGCCTGTGTTCTAGACCTGCCATGCAATATTTTTGTTTTCCATATGTTCTTGTGTTATGGAAAAACAGTGGTTATTGCTGTTGCCCTTCATTCAGTATCTCTTTACCAAGCTGTAAAATACTCATTTATTCAATTTTTCCTCCTAGGGAAACCAGTCCACACCTTTAATCACCCTTGGCCCTCCCTCTAGACCACTGCTAGTTCTACTGTTACCTTTGGTTTACCAGGATCAGGACATTCAGGACGGGTGCTCCTGCTGCTCCCTAGGCTGTAACAGCTATGGTGGCTTTCTCATCTACAAACCCTCCTTTGGCATTAAGGCTGATGTTAAACCACATCTGCTCAAAACCTTCCCTGCCAGTTTGCGTAAGAAATGACTGTACCTCAGACCTTGGAATGGGAATGCCCATTGATGGATATGGCAGCCAGCATCTGGTACACCTGAAAATACATGCTAAAGGTATACAGTGGATATGTTTGCCAGCCCCGAGGTTCCAGCTCAAGCTGTGAGATTAAAGTCAAAACCGTGCCAAGAGACAAGCACTACAAAAAACCCTCAACCAAACTCTAAAGCTCAGATCCCCTCCAGCCTGCATCTTAAAACAGACTAGAAGCCTGTTCTGCTAGGGAAAGGCTGCAGGAGCCTTTTCTTTGAATGGTCTCTCGGGCAACAGTTGCCAGCCTCTGAGAACTGCCATTCCTCTGAGTTGGAAGACAAATTAGTGGGTCTTAGAAGCACATCCCTTTTACTGGTGTGTTGTCATAACTAAGGAAAGCATGGCATGCTTACTTTAAGAGCAAGAAGGAACACAGCAGAGCATATCTGAATACAGAGGCTCTGCTTCAGGTTCCTGGGATAGGTTCCTGAGATTTTTTTGTAGCATCAAGAGCCTCTGGTGTGTTCTTAAACACTCATTATACATGCATATGCCTTTTTTAAAATCACCTCCTTGTACTGAATACTGGTTTGGCAAAACTATCAATGCAGTAGCACTGTACAGCCTGAGGTATACAGCAAGTTCAAGACTCTTAATTCACAGTCCCAATGCAAATTGGCCTGTCCGTTCACAAAATGTTAAGCAGTTACGTAGGGAATCACCGAGCTTTCAGGCTTTGAGCATGGTCTTCTCTGGTCACTGGGTATAAGGACCTACCTTTGCCCACAGTTAAGTGAGGACAGCAAAGGTGCTTCCCCTCATCCTCCCTCTATCTTGGACAGGGAATGTGTATGACCTGATTCCCCTGATCTATTATGAAAAACTGTTTAGAAAAATGTACTGAAAAAGAGAGGCAAATGAGAAAGATACACTTGCCAAAGAATTCTAATGCAAGCATCTGCTTTTTTTTTTTTTGAAGATGGAAAAAAAAGCTACTAACAGTCACCATGTTCCAAATATTATGACAAAGCTATATTTTCTCATAAAGACTCTTCCCATTTGACTGACTAAAGGAGGGGCATTTGGAAGTCTTCTGTATAGAAACAGCAAACTTCAGAAATACGGAGCTGATTTTAGAAAACTACTAGTTTCATTAGTGATGATGACACGTAAATTAGAAAATTGGTAGGAAGTGTCAAAACACTGTTTCTAAATTAAGAACGTTTGCTTTGCACATTTGCTGAGCTTAGTTGCCAATGTATATACAAAAGCATTTGTACATAATTAAATGACAAATGATTCCAGTTAAACCAAACTTTAACCTTACATTAGTAAGTGATCTTCAATGCTATATTAACGTTTCAAAACAATGCAGTGGGAAAAAGTGAGTTTATTTTAATTTCCAGTAATTTAATATAGTAAGTTTCCTACACAAACTGTTTAAGCATTAACCTACAAAACAGATTTTTTTGAAATTACGTATCATTGCTTTCATAAGTTAGTTTAACAGCACAAAATAGTGCGCAGATCACTTCTCACAGCAACATCACTTGAGATGACATACGGAATCAAAGATGAAAACCCCACTGTGCATGTTTCATAACATAAATTAAGAAAATTATTCAGACTTGTCATTTTCTACAAAGCAAATCACCCACTAGACTGAACAGTGAATAATTTAACTGGAAATTGATACTGATCATGTGTTATTGGAACATTAATGTACAGAAAGCCTACATACCTATCAGTAGTGGAGAACAGTATGAGATAATCTTTCTAAGAAGTGGGGGTTTTATGCCTCTCTCATGAAACTTCCTAAAATATTCTATCAAATTTAGTCTTTTTATTCACTAGAATTAAAGGTGGCTAGATTGTCTCTCAAGAAAGTACTAAGTGGTGTACATTCAGATTAAAAAAGAGGATCATTACAGTGGAGACCAGCAAATGCTAAATGAGCATGTTATATACTCTTGTAGTATATATATGCCTCTCTCATGAAACTTCCTAAAATATTCTATCAAATTTAGTCTTTTTATTCACTAGAATTAAAGGTGGCTAGATTGTCTCTCAAGAAAGTACTAAGTGGTGTACATTCAGATTAAAAAAGAGGATCATTACAGTGGAGACCAGCAAATGCTAAATGAGCATGTTATATACTCTTGTATTGTATATATATTGTATTGTGCAACCAACTGTTAATCCAGAAGCGCCACCAAATATGGGCTACTACAAGTAAATTTTTTCTTCTATACACTGAAAGGTAAATGTTACAAAAAAATTATTTTTTCCCTGACTGACGTGCTGAGAGTTATTTACTGATAAAAATTGGAGTACAGAGTGATGCATCAGTAAGCATTATGCAAAACTAGGAAGTCAAAGGTTTTGTTACCTACCTAATGCAAAGCAGTCAGAAAGCAGAAGTAGCTTTGGAAAGCAGTCAACATCTTTCACTGTGAACACACACAAAGTCTGAGCTGAGGAGTCAAAGAGCGTTGCGGTGATGTTTGTGGAATTGACTGATTCTTCAGTTCAGACAAAGATGCACACTTAAATCTATTTTATTTTAGAGTCATCCCTAGCTATGCAATAGGATGCCCTAGAATTGCAAAAAGGCTCCTTGTGTATGATACACAGGACTAGCAATTCCATGTATGGATTCACACTTCAGATACAACAATTATTCCTTGAGTATTTATTGTCTATATGTATTTTGTTATACCGGATATAAACTTATAACCTCTGAAATACTGCAGACTTAATTTTCTTAACATGTTATTGAATTCTTGACAGAATAGTTTGGTTTAATTAATATATACAAAAATCTACTTGAGCATAGATCCATTAACAGCCTTTTTCTGCTTCTGCCAAACAAGCTGAAAAATAACATTGTCATTAACTAAAATACAGTTAGTTCTACCCAATTTCACTATAGATATTTGCCAACTACATTTGTAATGGTGTATGATTTTTGGTTTTTTTGTTGTCTTTTTTACAGGATGAGAATATAATGCGATCCATGCAACTCTTTGAAAATGTGATTTAATGAAGACATTAGGTCTACAACTAATGGACAAATACGAGCTATTCTGCAACATTATCTAAAAGATGGATTTCCCGCTTTATCATAAATAAAATTACTCAGCTTTACACTGAGACATGTATTATACAAAGAAATTTTTTAGTATAAACTTTTCCCCAAAAAAAACTTTCTAAATTATACAATTTAGCATTTCAACAGTGGCTACTTAGTTAATAAGATTGTTCTGAAAAGTCACGTTTTTACTCCAAACCCAAACAAAATAAGACCCGACGTTATGCAGCTTTATTATCATTCTAGCCTCTAGATAAAATAGATACTATCACAAGGAGGTTAAATAAATACTCTTAGTTTTGCTACTCATTTGTACTGGATTAAGCTCCAGGTGTTTGAGTGTATTTCTTAAATCTTAGCTTCTAATTTATACAGAGGCATTGCCATGTATTTTCTTCTCACATTTGTATGGTGTAGTCCTCATTTTTTGAATACTACTTTGAGTTAAAGTGCTATAATCAATGTGCAATGCACATCTTGCTGCAATTGCCTTCCAGCTTTGACTTGCTTTTCTCTTAAAAAAACAAACAAACAAACCAACCTAACAAAATAGATAACTTGAGAGGAAGAACTGTTATAGAACAGAAAAAGAAATGCTTATAGGTACATTACTCCCTAACAAATACAAGTAAGCTTCTATCAATCACACTTATCTAGTAAATCTGCATTTAAGTTTTCATGACGTGAGTACCAAGGAGTCTTACATACTGTATTTCTAATTCTTCTTGGATGTGTCCACGAAGTTCTTTGCCTAAAATTAAGGATCTTCTGACTTCGAATTTTTCATGAAGAAACCTTAACTGGATCCTAACACTGTTTTCATGAGTACACGTCTTTCTGCCTTTAATGAAGAAAAAGGCATGAACTTCTTTTGAAAATTCCATCCCACCTCAGTGCTCAGAATGAATATCACTATGTAGTGACATCTACTACTAGTATCTGCTAGAGAGGCTAACATCTGTTTCAGCTTTTTGTAATATCTTTAATTAGGAGACAGAACCAGGAAAAAGTTGGAAACTTTAGCTATATAATATCATCTATATGTGATAACTGCATTACATTTTTTTAGGATCATTGCTTCATTAAGATTGGAGCTACCTTCATTCTGAACCTAGAAAGATTTTTCTCAAAAAAGTATGTACCTAAAATATAATACTGCCCCCCATCCATGTAATTTTTAAGATATATTGTCCACAGAGTTTATGCCAATACTTCAAAATATGTGAAATGCTATCAGAGATAGGCCACTCTTCATTGTGACATTGCTGCAGAAAGGGGATTAATGAAGTAGAAAGAATGTTGCAAGCATTCTTTTGCAAAAATAAATCAGGTATCTATTCTGGTGTAGAGATGGGATGTTAGAGGCATGTTGAAGGCTGCTCTGCTATCACCAGTGTAGGATAAGAGTAGTACAATACATGTACACCTGAAATCTGCTGTAGCGTGTTTGTGTAAACTAAATGTGCACATTTTGTAAAAAAAAAAAAATAAAGTAAACATGAAGAAAAACAAGCAGCATGATCCATTTTTTGGAGTTGTTAAACAAATACTTGTATTTCTTCAAATTGAACATGTTTGTCAACAACATTAATTTTTTAAAAAAAGCTTAAAAACATGTATCTTGACTTAGCACAGTTCTGATCTCAGCAGAGATCTTAGCACAGTCCTGAAGTAAATTTAATTTAGCCAAGCAGTGGTAATTTTCCAAAAATTCTGAAATTGCTTTCATATAACAGACTTTTTTTATGCCTATGCAACAGCATCTTTTGATGACCAAAAAAATCCCCTTCCAACAACTTTAAATTCCAGAACTGAATTTTCCTCAGGGGAAAAGGTCCTATGGCAAATTTTGTTACTTCAGTCAGCTCTCCCTCAGAGTTACTCGAATACCCACAACAACATGAACCCTGAACAGTATTTATTACAAGACCTGGTAGGAATTATTTTTCAATCAAGTTCAAATACATTCATGGACAAACGCTGCACCCTACAAGGCTTGACAGCCAGGTAAGCTGGCTTCTGCGATCTTTTTATTGCCTTTAAGTCATATTTTTTTTCATAGCTTCCACATTCAGAAGTTTATTAGCTTGTCTGGAGCTGAATTCACAAGCTAGTCCCAAGCATATCTGTGGCATTATGGAACTCAATGCAAAGGGAGCATGGTGTAAATACTCCAGAGTTGCCTCCTACATCTAGCTCACATTCAGTAGGCCCAAAGCTAACTGGAACTAATTAGTTGAGCAAAATCTAGGCTGTGGCTGTATGGAGCAACCTGATGCCTCTGCACTGTATTCTCCAGAGCCTCTCCAGCTTCTCAAAGCAATGTGCTGAGAATGCACTGAGCAAGTTCAGTTTTGCACCTTATGCTACCTGTTTAGCGTGCTCAGCTTCATACCTTTAAAAACTGACTCTCAAGAAGTCTGGATGAATTCTCATAGTTCTACATCTAACCCAGTAAGTCCTGATGAACCCAAACTGCATCCATCTGTGCCTGTGGCACAAATTAAGTTATGTGTTTCAAAAGCGGGCATACATATGTAATTTAACACCAAGTTAGTTACTATTTAAGTAATTACAGCCAAATTATTTTGCATCACACAAATGTACAAAACATATTAAGCACTGCAGATCTATTAAAGGAAATTGTAATTTACAACAAAATAAGAGTCAATATTTACTCTGCTTTTGAAATAATAGCAAATTAGTCAATGTCATTTTAAGTACAATGCATGTGCAAAAATCAGCCAATACAGAGAGAATTATTTTAAATAGTCTTCCATAATTACATATTCACAAACTGGCAGGACTTTTCCCACTCTCCATCATACTGATGAATTGTCATTATTTTAAGACAATATATCATACCCAAATACATGTCAGTGATGTTCACAGGCAGTTTCTTTCCAAACTCCACCTTACAGTACAAATCACTACAGTTTTCTTGATCAAGAGGAGATAGAACAATAGGTTGGAATTTTAGATTTGATGATAGCCACAGTTGCCTGTTGATGAAAATAAAACAAATTTAATCAAACTAAGGAGCACTAGGCACTACATATGTGAGTATTCATATAGTCTCTATATGAAACTATACAATTGAGTTTGTTTCCAGTTTTATGCTTTATCTTATTGCAGTATTTTTAAAAGACAGGCAGAAAGACCTAATTGCAAAACAGCTAAGACTACAAAAAAATCAGGGGACAGACAGAAGAATTAGAGGTTAATGATTCACTGGATTAGTTACATTATCTAAACCTAAATTTTCAGAACATCAAGATGAGACATAATTTTCCTTTTCTTGTCTCCCTACATATAAATAAAAAAACCTGTCATGCTTCTTTATTTGTCATGATGTTTTTCAAGTCTGTAATACGAACACTGCTACTGCCCTTAAAGGAATATGAACACACACACAAAAAAAAGTGGTGGCTACTGATTATTTGGGTGCCTATTGATTAAGGCACACAAGCTCAGAACTGGTAGACCTATATTTATGGCCTTTAGGTTATTCCTATTCTTTACCAATGACCATTTAATAGAATATATGCAAGTGTTCATAGGGTCAAGAAAGCAAATATTTTCTCTTCTAGATGAATATCCAAGCCCATACTCTCTCACCTTTTCTTCTCTCCTCCTTTCTGCACAATGTACAGTACAACAAAAAATGGCAACAGAATGTTCAGCAGCAGAATACTCTGCTGTCTATTACTTAAAGCATTTTTTCCTTTATAGCAATTGCAGATCTAACCAGGTTAACCAGGGTGGGCTGGAATGTGAGTATCTGATTTCCTCGGTAAGTGACCTAAACACTAAGCTATTAGTGGGAATGGGCAGGCATCATCAATAACAGCAAAAGGTATCTTTTAGCAAGAGTAAATCCTGTTGAGAAAGGTATTTAGGCTCAGAAAAAGGAACACGAAGCCTGCATCCCAGGCATATCGAAGCAAGACAAATATTCAGCCTGAGTCAGGTGTCAATACTCCCGAAGGGGCCAGAAGCTATTTACTAGTTGACATTTGGTGAATTCCTGGATCACTCTTCATAGGCACCCAGCCTACCCTATGGTCTGTACAAGAAGCTCACATGCTTTACTCAGCATAAGCATGTACCTTCTAAGTACTGCAATGCCCAACTTGGAATAAGGACTTACATTAGGCATCCTGGATCTTACCCTACGCAACTAACCCCTTTGTCACATCAGTTCAAACCCTGGAAAAAAAATTCAGGCTTTCTAGAGAAATGGAGAATTTTCAAGAAAGAACAGCGAGTAACTCTAACCACTAAGTCCGCATAAGCTTCCCACCAAGGACAATAAAATATTCCAAGCAAATATCATGGGTAGGGATCCACATAGATGCATGCTTGCTCCCAAAAAGAGTTCTCCTGAATGGGGCTTGGTGTGCTGTGCTGTAAGAGTCCAGCTGAGGCTTTCTAGAGAAATGGAGAATTTTCAAGAAAGAACAGCGAGTAACTCTAACCACTAAGTCCGCATAAGCTTCCCACCAAGGACAATAAAATATTCCAAGCAAATATCATGGGTAGGGATCCACATAGATGCATGCTTGCTCCCAAAAAGAGTTCTCCTGAATGGGGCTTGGTGTGCTGTGCTGTAAGAGTCCAGCCATGCAGCTTCTTATGGAGGTATGGATCCCTTGGAATATTTTTCTGAGAAATACTCCTGTATTTCCCGCTCAGAGTTTAAAACAATGGAGAATACAAATGAAAAGTGGGAGATATAGATAAAAAAAATGGGAGACAACCTAACTGTCAGAATATGGATTACCCAGAGATTTAATGTCATTTCTGTTACCACTCAATGTCAAACAGACTAAAACAACTATTTTACTACGGACTGGAACACAACTCTGCTGATTGCCACAGTGCAAAATCCTATGTTTTATGCAATATGGATAGCTGTGACATGTGAAAATAAGTAGTTTTCAGAATGGGGTTCTTAATCTGAAAGCCAGAGATGGAAGTTGTTTTGGCAAAGTTGCATTCAAATGTGCAGATTACAGAATAATCATCTGGCCAACTCACCTTTCCACCATATTGCTCCAACTTTTGTAGAGCAACAGTAATTTTTTCTCTAAATTTCTTATCCATTAATCTCCTTGAAAGCTATTGGAAAAGCAAAATAAAAAGGTTTGTTGCACAATATAGTACAATATATGCAAAGAGGCCAATATAATTCTATTTTATTATTTTATTTCACCTTGTCTTTGGAAAAATAAAACCAAAAAGAAACATCACTTTATAGCTTGTAACTGGTGTCAAAGTATGGAACTCAGTCAAGGCAAAAGGAATAAAATGGAAACCAATGAGAAACTTAAATTCAAAGGTGGCTCAACTGTTAGCCAAAAAAATACTTATTTAATTTTTTTTTCTTTTAGCAAACAAATTTTAAAGAGGTATCAACTTTAAAAAAAAAAGTCATTCTTGAAGTGCTGTCCACATGAAAAGTTAACGCATTTTTCATGTGCACTGAGAGAGATTTATTACAGTGGAAATACTTTAAAAAAAACCTACTGCAATTTTTCTCTTCTGCATTGGATGTCTAAAGGTCCTTTTATTTTGCTGTAAAAGTGCAGTTTGGAAGCAGGCTAAACAAAACCATGAAAAGCCATGACAGAGGAAGGATGCCTACAGAAGGACTCAGTATAAAAATACTTTCTACAATCCCACTCTAAGTTTATTTAGTGAAAACTTCCTTGAGCAGAATTCCCATCTGAAAGAAGTGGGAATATTTGCTTATGTTAATTTATTGAAACTTTCACAGATTTTTTAAAATACTGACACTTAAAATGCAAAACTAATTTTGCAATAAACATACACTTCCCTTCAAAAAATAGCATCTATTTCACGTCAGGCTTGAAGCTGGATCTTTTTTAAATAGTAGAGACAATACTTCCATTATTCTCCAATTTACGTTGACAACAGTTTTTGGACCTTGCTAGAACTTTGTAAGTCACCATATTATTAAAGAATGATGGACTTACTTACACAGAGGAATATATGAAGTAATGCTTTTCATGGAACTGCTGAGTCCTCCACTGTATCTGTGCAGGTATTATAGTAAACATCTCAACAAAAGCAGCGTAAAAATACAGATGATTTTTTACTACAGCATTAAAAACTTACATTTGTGAGTAGATGCTTAAGATGATCATTAAGAGATGGGCCAACAACAGCACTCAGTTGAACTAGAGCATCCAATCCCCTTCTGAATACTTCATCATCCAAATGAGCCTTCAGAGGGGGGGAAAAAGAAAATGCTGTCAGTAATATTCAGACAAATGGACAAGTTCTTCAAAACTGCAATCTCTACGTTATAATCATGTACAGTATTTTTAAAAATTAAAACTACCGTGCAACTGTAGTTATATATAACTTGTTACAATGTTACAAGTTCAGAAATACAAGTATAATGTGACTGAATATTAGTATCTAGAGGTAACATTTAAAAACGTAAGTATATTTTTAAAGTAGAAATCAAAAGTATCCACAAAATGTCAGTGAAACTCTTGCGTTTCTTCTGAGACAAGGAAACTAATAATTTACTATTGATGAAATAAAAAAATTTGTCAGAACTTGTTACAATGTTACAAGTTCAGAAATACAAGTATAATGTGACTGAATATTAGTATCTAGAGGTAACATTTAAAAACGTAAGTATATTTTTAAAGTAGAAATCAAAAGTATCCACAAAATGTCAGTGAAACTCTTGCGTTTCTTCTGAGACAAGGAAACTAATAATTTACTATTGATGAAATAAAAAAATTCGTCAGGCAAAACAAACAGTTTACTACACCAACAATTTCAGTGCTTCATAGCATATTAGAAAGAGCCCTTCAAATGCGGATATGTTGAAATTGAGAGACAACATTTTAGTTACAAATGTAATGAATTCAGGGTAATTTCTATGTAATTCACAACAATAATTGTCTTTGTTGGAGAAACACAGGAGCCAATGACTTTCTGGCTCAACTAATTTAGTCCCCTGCCAACTGCAGCTTTGTCACCTGCCAGCAGTTATCAGGCTCTTATCTACTTCTAGGGTGCTTTGTCATCTTTATTACTCCCATGGGAAGGTTCTCCTATGAGTTCTGAGTTCTCTAATGGCTTAGTTACCTCACTCTTCCTTTAGCAGAGAAATTGATTCATGACAATTTATATTGTTCTTGTACTAATACTGACCTGACTTATTTATACAGTTATTTTTCCACTCTGACATTTGGGTCCTGAACGTTTTTGGTTTTTTAACTAGAAGTCATTGACTGCTTGTGTAGTAGAAGGTTTAACAAGACTTTATACTAAAACAGTGCAAC
Organism: Aptenodytes forsteri; assembly: GCF_000699145.1. Classification (NCBI taxonomy): domain Eukaryota; kingdom Metazoa; phylum Chordata; class Aves; order Sphenisciformes; family Spheniscidae; genus Aptenodytes; species Aptenodytes forsteri. The sequence goes on along the minus strand of NW_008795253.1, from coordinate 3,664,597 downwards.
AATGAAAATTATCAGATTAATAACAGTAACTGGAAGAATGGACAAGAATATTTTTCCTAATTTTGTCTTCCAAACTAAACCAAAGATACTGACAACACACAATTCTGATCTTCTATTACACCTCTGATCTGAGATCACAAAGAATTTTCAAACTTTCAGCCATCTCTATAAAATCAGAACTGAAACACAGCTAGATTGAAGGATAGCAAGTAGCTGACCAGAAAAGGGCTCTGATAGATATGAAAAAGATCCAAAAGAGATTACCTTTGAGGCCAATACTTTTACCTCACTGTTTTCTGAAGGAGTAGAAAAGTTAAAAACATTTTAAAAATGAAGAATACGACCTCAAACATTTTAACTGTATTCTTCCCTTTTCCTCATTGGCTTTTTCTGTTTTATCTCTGTAGCATGTTTTGAATTTTTAAATGTAACAGGTGAGTATTTATTCTCGCATCTCCATTTTACTTCACCTCAATTTTTTTTTTTTTTGCATGCTATGTGGATATATAAAACCACCACCAATACATATACTTATTTCCGCTTATATTGAGATGTTTAATAGAACATTTCCACAGAATTTGCCCATAACTACTGTCATACAGCTATACAAGGAGCTGCCCATCTGAATTTACAGTTAAAGACATATTTAGCTAATAAAACCAAGGCAGGGTTAACATGAGAAAAAGAAACTATTCCCACCCCCCAAACCAAAAGCCCATGCAATAGATTTATCACATTAATATTTTCCGTGCAGTCCTCACCAGCACAAGAAAAAAGAAAAAAAATAATCAAACCCATTAAAATCTCTGCATGAAGAGTAAGACATACCAATGCAGCCTTTAACACTGGAACTAGACGAGGCAACAAGGGAATTGCTTTTTCAGTAGCACCTTCAAGCTTAAGTAATTCTTTAAAACCCTCCTTTGAAACAAATGTATAGGGATGTTTTGTCTCTCTTAGACCCTGTTGCAAATGTAAAACGTGTTTGCTTAATAGTGAGTCTTCTTTTAAACAAAAACACATTTAAAAAGTTCCACGTAGCAGCAAGATGATGTTTAGATTTTGTTACATCAGTTCAAAACATAAAATACACTAACTCCACCATGTGGAGCCATTGAGTACAACTCTGCTTACAGAATATTCTTACTCATTTTTCTTTTGGAACATTGACTATTAAAACTCACATTATGAATACTGCCAATTCAATCAATATTTGTACTTCATTACCTTTAATCTAACTACCCAAGGTAATTTTTCAACAAGACCATGAACAAGAATAGGCTATATTTGTAAGTGGTTTTCATACCCTGAAGTGTTGGTTAGTTCACCGTGGGGGGGGGGGGGGGGGGGGGAAGGTGAACTATGGAAGGAAAGACATGCCCGACCACACCCCCCTCCCTGCAACGCCAAAAACTTGTAGATGCTACAAATATGCACTTCTAGTGGAGACCTGACTGGCAGAACTCAAAGATTTAAAGCCCTATGGCCGAAGTCCTTCTTCTTTCCATAATAGGAGCTCTAAGTTTCTTTAGGAACTGACAGCTTTGTTTAATCTTTATAATAAAAAAAATTTTAAAAAGCGCCACCTAGAGTATGCACTTTATTCCATCTGCCACACTGGATTCAACATTTATTTACACTCCTGAAACATATTTGGTGATAAATGTCACAGAAGATGCTGAGAAAACAGAAGACTGGGCATAATGTATAAGATTTCTCTTTCACTTATTTACAGGATCCTATTTCCACTGTATTAGTTCAATTTATTGAGGAGAGCACTCTTACTTCAATAGGTAAGCTTTATATACAAAAAGAATTAGAACAATTTTGTTTACAAAAGAACCTGCAAAGCCACAAATGGATTGAAATATTTCATTCAACAGTTGAGAATCTGAGATGCAGTCTTCTATTTGGCCAGTATCTTGAAGATTAAATAGCTCTACCTAGCTCTCCCAGAATGCTCTAATTAAAGAACAACAAATGGCAATGTTCTTGACCATCTTCATTCATACAAGATCCTCACAAATGTTTTTTTCATATTTCCCTAGTAGGTGAGTCTAAGCTAGCTTAGCTTGTTACAAAATGCCATCTGCAATTAGGAAATCCTGTATGCTTAACTTTGCAAGAAAATTGAGTTTACCTCTGCCAATGTTACAAGAAGAGGATCAAAGGGCACAGTTTCAGGAAGGCATTCCCATTGCAGTCTGTGCTTTACTGAGCCATGCACTAACCTGTACAAAGAATAAATTTTTAACAAAGTAACATACAATAATATATAATTTATTGCTAACACTATTCTCTTCAAATATATCACCAACTGTTTTGCAATATTATTATAATGTTATATACACAATTTCAATACATACTGCTCTCCTTAGTGAAATGTATAATGGTATTTAACAGCACAATTATTGTAAGTCCCAAATACGGCAGTTTTCAAAATTCTGCTCCCAATTATATAGAAATCAGAAAATAAAAGCAATAAAAATTATAGATGCCTCTCATACCAATAATGAAGATGCTCCCTTTGCAAAGTTACTTATTTTGATAAATATCAAGAAACATTTTCCTCAAATAACAATTTGAACAACAAGAAACATTTTCCTCAAATAACAATTGGGGGGAATCAGTTGAAACTGAAAGAAAATCATATTGGAATTCATCAGTTACTCCTAAGATACATAAAGGCTATATACACGTATATACATGTAATAACAATTACTTAAATTTTTGTTAAGTAATTCTGCATCCACTTGACAAAACACTAAAGTGCTTATTGTCTAGGCAAATACATAACAGACAAAAGTAACTTAAAATACCACAACCTATTACTTACAAGTAGTTTTGTTAATACCTGATATTGCTGACAACTACAGAATTGGAATATTCAAGAAAATGTTGTCATACTACTTACTTCAGACAAAAAAAAGACTGCAAGATGTCTGCTTACTAAAATGGCACTGATTTTATTATCTTTGTTAGTAGGGAAAAGTAAACACCACAACATGATGAAATCAACTTCTTTCATGAAAGAGGCTTAGCAAACCAAATCTGCAAATACCTAGCTATTCTTTAAAAATACAGCTTCAGTACTAATACAGCATAAAAAATGAACCAAAAGGCGACAGTTTCAAAGACATGGAAAATTGCTTTCGGCTTTGAAAAGAGTTAAGTATCAGAAATTTTTCAGAAATGAATGGAATGAAACAGCCTAACTAAAAGATCAAACATGAATAGATGTATTTCAATCTGTGTAATTCTACCTAACCATGATGTATTTAGTAAAAAAAATAAACAAAACCAACACACCTGCAAGGAATGCCACCTTTAGCGTATATAGCAGCAAATGCAGAAGGTGGTCGAGAATGAGCACCAAACTGTGAGGCCAAAAAAAAAAAAAAAGCATTATTTATTCATAACAGTAATGTTTGATAACTATTTTGAATATGTTAAAACTGCAGTTTACCAAAAAAGAAACTTAGTTATAAAACTAGTTAAAAAAAGAACTGCAAGGTGGAAAACACATTTGGTACATTTATCAGAAAAATGCTTTTCAGAATTGTCTGGCTAAGAAGTTGTAAAAATGAATAAATATTGGAGAATCAGTGCTCTCCTGATGGAATACCCTTATTTTTCTATTTTCTCTTGCTAATCTTAACACTGAAATCTTATGGATTCTCTCCTTAACAGATTAAGGACCTCTCAATTTCTTGATCCTCTTATTGTTGTTATATTAGTAACATGCAGAAGGCAGATTTACTCCAATTCCATCTTGATCCGAGTATAGACAAAAGTACAAGGTGGCAAGATGTGGGAGAAACGCCAGCTGTTGGGCAAGATGATATGAGGGCACTGGAAATCAGCGGGGAGGTTCATATTGGGTGAGAATCTAGGAAGGACTCACTGGAGAAGGAAACTAGGAGCTTCACGGGAGGAAAGCCTGCACAAAGTTGTTTCTTATCATATACATACTTCTCATGCATATGAACTATGATATTATTTATTAGCATGATCATTCAATGCTACTTCCCAGATTAAACATCTTATCACAAAGCATATAGCAGGAAATACCATGGAATCTTAATTTTTATCTTTCGAGTGTTTGAACCTACATTAACATTGTTAAAATTGTGTGCATGATTTGATGACTTCTTGGCTTATTTAAGTCATTGTACTACTTGCAAAAAGGTTTCAAGAAAAAAAAAGCCCACATGAAAGTATTCAGCCTCTGTTTATGGCAAACTAGTACCTCACCAAAGCACTCCCACCTTTAGTTTGTTTTCCAAAAAGTCTGTGACATTACTAATTGTTTGGCTGATATGGCCCAGTTGTGAGCTATAATTCACCCACTCAAAGCTAGTTCTCCAGGCGCAGGACTTCTGAGAAATAAACAACTCCTTTCACCAGTTTTCTCCTGAGAGCTCAAATTCTTCCCAAAGTATTACATATTCACAGTACTTGGGAGTTTCAAGTAGTGCTCACTAGCAATTAATTTATTAGATTTTATGAGGTCTAGATGATCTTCAAGATGCTACCTGATTCTTGGTTTCATTGCATAAGTGAGATCAGTTCCTCTGAAGAAGCAGGTGACAAAATTTATAACCAAAAAAACCTCAACCCTTTTTAAGTCTTACTTCTAAATCTCTTTTTAGGGCAAAGGTATATGGAAAACAAAAAAGTTACCATCCAAGCCACAATTGTACCAAAACCCCTTTTTTAAAAAAGTAATAAACATGTTACGTCGAGCTTAGAAATTAGGGAATGTATGATTAATAACAAAAGTTTAGTTTCAATTTACAAAACAGGACCAGAAGAAGCATGTCCTGCATGTTTTTCATAAAGTAAGGAAATTTCTTCCAACAAGAGATCTGTTTTAAACAAACAAACAGAAAAGCCACGACATATACATACCGGATCAATAGTTTTAGGATTGAGCTTATCACTAGGCTTTGGCTGTGGTTTAAGTGCAGGTTCTGGAGAACATGGCAAAGAAGATGTCTTACTTTTCTGTACTGCAGTCTTTGGTTTTATTTGGATGCCTGATGACATTCTTAGAACATTACTTCCTAGAATAGAAAAAGATTAAAAACATAAAATAGTTTTCATTCCTATGTGACAGAATATCAAGGGTTAGAATCCTAGGGTCCAAAGACTGACATGAACAATCAATCAAGAAAATCTGAGTAAGTGTACTAGAAAAGAAATGCTTATTCTTATAACTAAGCAGCGCACTAAGTGCACTAGTGCACTAAGAAGTGAACAGGATAATTTTGACAGTTTCGTCACTCCATCTTTCAAATGCACACGTCTCCTAATCCTGCGCTGCTCCCCTTTACTTCTGTACTTTGAGACCTGCAGCAAAAGTGAAATTAGCTACAGTCTGCCTTCAGGATATCCTACAGAAATCCAAGCAGCAATACAGTGCTCAGCAGAACAGCCCAGAGTGAAGTAAGCTGGTTGGGTAGAGTTACAACAGAAGACAGTAACGATTTGAGGAATGGCCAGGACGAAAGAATGAACACAAGAGCAAGCAGATTCAGGACACAAAAAACAAAGCAGAATCAATAAGAGAAGAGAAAATAACTGTAAAGTAGCAAAGAAAGTACACAGAAAATGAATTCCAATAAGAAGAACGAAAGTATTTTGTTAAAAAGAATGTAAAAATAACTTTCTGTATACATCCTTAAATATTGATTTAGGTACACATCTTCTAAATGTTAATGCACCAGCTACACGTGTTATTATATATGTATGTAATTGCGTTAAAATGTCCCTAATAAAAATAACAGTCTACTGCCTATTTAACATACCAAGCCTGACACTATGATGAATAATATAAATTATTCCTGGGAAAAGATGGGCTTTCAAATGTTAATAAAATTATAAAGCATGAAAATTCTAGTTTTGAATATTATTAATGTTCCATAATTTATGCTGTGGTGTGCTCTGGATGGAGAAAACAATTTAGTAAATAAGAAATTACATTCCTTTAGTAAACAAGAAATGACACCATGTAGAAATGAAAACAATAGGAAGCCAGTTAAATAATACATATAAACAAACACTGCCACAAGGATGAATAGGGAGCTTGCCATCCAGCCATCACCTTTCGCAAGTTGATAACACCTGTTTTTGTCAACAACATGATTAAATTCCAAAAACTGAGACCAGGATGAACTAGAGAGGCAGATTTCTTTTGCCACACTACCACTCCCTCAGCTCTATAAACCACCCGCCCTAATCTCTGCCAGAATCTTGTACATGCAGTCCTTATTGTTTAGCTTGGTTCTTCTAATTCTTCCCTCCTTCCTTAGTACTGAAATTCCAGTCAGGTACTACTAAATCTTTAGCATTATTTCTGCTTCTAGTAAGAAGTGATAAGGCCCCAGCACTTGTGTAGATATGCTATGTTCTTATGACTTGTAGAAAGAATTAAATGTGGCGCCTAAGTTTTACTGACTGTTGAGAAACAACATATAGTAATGATTACCAAATTAGCTAAAATACACATACAAAGCAAAACTAAAATTGAAAGTTTAAATCAATACTTCTTGACTGATAATTTAATCAGAACTAGTGATTAAAATCAGTTCACCCACTGTACATCTTGGTTTCTCTTTCCTACCATTTTCAGAATACGGCCTGACTCCAGCAACAGCCTTTTTAAAAGAAGAACTAACGTCCCACAATTAGACAAAAGTCTCTTCAGAACACAGAAAAACTTAAATGACACTTATGGGAACTATTTTGTTTGTAAAATGCAAATCATTAAAACCAGAAAGAATTTGAAGCCCTAAAAGACAAACAGTAACATAGAAAGAAAATTTACTGATTTTCTAAGTCCCAGCTTATTATCACAAAACTCTAATCACATTAGAGTTAGAAAACGCATTTCTAACTATCAGAAAAATAAGAATCAAAATGGTTTTATACTATAAAAACACCAGGTAAGTTCTTGACATTAGCATTATATATCACAAAATAGTGCTATCAGTGCCTTTGAAATGTACAGTTGCTCATAATGCAAACAGTCATCTTGCTATGAACAACATAAATATTTTTCTCAGAAAAGTATTCAGAAGTAATTCAGATATATTCAAATTCTTTTCTCTTCCAAGAAGTAACGAAGATACATGCTAAGGACTTTACTAAGGTTTCACCAAATGACAAAATCTAGATGCATTTCAAAAGTCACTGGTTGTACCATCAGAGAAAGTGAAAAACAAAAGGTGTGACAACAGGCAGGAACAATATTATCCCGTTGGGACAAAAGTAAAGATGGAAGTTAAGGACAGTGATAATGGTTTTGTAAAAATGCAGCTGAGATAACACGCCTATGTATTGCCAGAGGAGGAGGCGGCAGAGTGGAAAAAGGACTTTTCATAAGGAGGTCTCAGTCTTCAGAGCAAGATGAAAGGTCTTGTGTAATCAAGAGCTGGGAGAGTCACGCATTTGTAGGGAGATCAGACAGCAGAAGTATAGTAGTGCATCAAACAAGTGACGTACAAGGCTTAACACAGAAGTGAACCGCCCTACTGGCAGCAGATGACAGACTTCAAGCAAAGGAGAGAAATCCTTAAATAGAAATAGAAAAAGCACCTTTAAAAGACATCCTTCAAAGGAGGATGGAGTTTGGGTTCTAGAAGTCACTTAAGAAAGGCGAAATGAAAGTAAGTAGGATTTTAAAGGCGAGGCTGCTCCTACCCTGGTGAGTATCAACTTTCCCGGAGTGCAGCTAGGGCCGAGGGTGAGGGCCCACCAGGCCCTAACACCGCCAAGAGGCTCAAACAGCAAAGCCCCGGCAAGCTACCGCAGAGCCGCCGGACCGACCCTCGCGAACACCGTGGGACATCAAAAGACCCAGCGAGACGACAAGGAGGGACACGCACGCCCCTCCTCGGGCCCCTCTCCCCTCCCCACAGCTCCCACTCTCTCGGGGGGAAACCCAGGTCAAGGCGGCCAGAGGGGAGCGCCGGGCCGGTGGGCAGCGGTACCCCCCTTTCTTAGGGGCCCCTCGGGAAGGGCGGCCGCTCAGTGCCCCGAGGGCTCGCTGCGGGGCTGCGCCGCTGC
>NW_008795253.1:3654141-3656177 GCF_000699145.1 Aptenodytes forsteri | reverse complement strand
TGGCGGGTCTGCCGGGCCAGCCTGGCCGCTGGGAAGTGCCGGGGAGCTGGGACACCGTCTTCAACTAATCAGAGCTCCAGTGCTTGCTGAAGAAAGAGTGAAATTAGATTAAAAGGATGATTTTTTTCAACCTGCCGTATATGTTTGTGATTAGAATGGGGATGGTAAATTTTCAGGTGACATTGCCAGTCACTTTTATCCACTTTCTTAATAGCCTCCCAGGGAAAATGGGATTTGGGAAATACTGTATTTTGCTTTTATTTTTATGTGACAAAAGTTTGGCTTTCAGGGACGGGGCTGCATTCCTATTTACGATCATTTTTATTCCAAATACAATGATAGAAAGTTAATTTTTAGTTTCTTTTCTCAGATAACTGACTCATACGATACTGAAATCTCTGTCACGAATATGGTATTTATTCAAACACCACCACATCTGAATGTGGTAAACGACCTTTTGGGTAAAAGGGTACATTTTTTTCCTCTGTGGACCTTATTAATCACCAGAGTGCTTTCTCGCTTTCATTAAGAAATGTGTTTATTCTTTCACGCACTCAACAATAAATCAAGCAAGATGTTTTCTTGGTTTGCTGAAATTGTGTGGGATGCAATCTCTCCACCGTTGCATTCTTTCTCACTTCCGTAATTTATAATGAGGAACTGAATGGGACTTCAGAAGTGGGTAAGAGAGGCTATTCTGTTGGTTTTCCACAAAAAAAACAGGAAAATGCACTGACGGTGTTGAAAACTAGTTGTCGACTATTTGAAAATTACCATCAACATTAGATTTTGGCCAATGCTGGCACTTCATAATTAGTCTTATCCAACTTAAGTAGTTTGTGTCTGCCAGTAATGGGAAGTTGTAAGCGCGGACATTTGCAGAGTTAAAGTAGGGCTGCATAACTGAATGCCTTTGAAATGCATTAGTGCAAGAGACCTTTTGGAAATACAGAAGGAAAAAATGATGAAAATAATGCTGGAGAAGGGAAGATTTATCTTCTATTTGTAAGTGTTTTAACTAAACCCAACAGACATTACAGTACTTCCACAAAATTATTTTACTGTTCCACAATACTGAAGGCAATAGAAGAATGAATGTCTTTTTATCCATAAATTTTACAGGCTGGTAAATGATCTCAGAAAAATACAATATTTGTAAAGCAGACCATGCAAGCCTTTGAAAATCACACTACAAAATGCAAACCAGCATGCTGCTTTCCATAATGAGAAAACAGAACTGCTTTTCTGAGCAAGGTTTATTTTTCATTCAGTGTTTTAGTATCATTTTATATATATAGCTGCTATAGTTGCTTTGTGAGTACAGAACAGACTACAGCTACATTCAAGTGTGGAAGAAAGTAGTAGTACAATTCCGAAGTCAGTAGGAGGTATGAACTGCTGTGTTGCATGAAGCAAAATACCACTGATCAGCTCTGCGGAGTCAGCAGCTCCCACTGAGTTCCTGGACGCACAGAAACGACTGGGTTATAAAAGGACAAGTAAGTCTCCAGTCTCTGTGCAAGAGCAGGGCTTAGTTCAGAGTTCAATCAGTTTCCTGAAAAATGCAAAATAAGAGTGTTACCGTATGGTGGTGTATGTGATACGACAGGGAGTCCTGCTGTACTTTGAACGTTGAATATATGGACTGCACTGCTCGCCTTGCAGCGAGACGTGATGTGTGAAATGAGGGTCTCAGAGATACCTGCTGATAGGTGTGTGTCTCTGTCATGGTTTACCCTCAGCCAGCAACTAAGCCCCACACAGCCGCTCGCTCACTCTCCCCCAGTGGGATGGGGGAGAGAATCAGAAGAGTAAAAGTGAGAAAACTCGTGGGTTGAGATAAAGACAGTTTAATAGGGAAAGCAAAAGCTGCGCATGCAAGCAAAGCAAAACAAGGAATTCATTCACCACTTCCCATCGCAGGCAGGTGTTCAGCCATCTCCAGGAAAGCAGGGCTCCATCATGCATAACGGTTACTTGGGAAGACAAACACCATCACTCCCAATGTCCCCCCCTTCCTTCTTCTTCCCCCAGCT
>NW_008795253.1:3647500-3653074 GCF_000699145.1 Aptenodytes forsteri | reverse complement strand
TTCTCATACTAAATCCAAAACACAGCACTGTACCAGCTACTAGGAAGGAAATTGACTCTATCCCTGCCAAAACCAGGACAGTCCCTCCGTTTCACGTCTTGGGGCATTTAATCTCTTGAATTGGGAGAAATCGCTACATCTGGCTCTCAGGGAATTGCCTTCATGCAAGGCTCTTTCAGCCGTGAGGTCCTACCCAGGGGTGCTGGCCTGGCTTTGGTGCAGCACCAGCACATCCCTCCCCATGCTAGGGCACTCAGCACAAGGCACCACTGCGTGCATGCAGAGATACACCCTGGCCCTGCGCCCACGTCTGCAAGGCTCAAGCACCAGAGCGCTGGCAACCTGCTGGTCTTGGCTGGGCTTGACCCTCTCGAGCGGGAGCCTAACTCTCCCACCCCTGTGGGAGGAACAGAGACTAAAATGATCCTAAATTCCTAGAGTAGGGTAGGATGAAACTACACCCTTATAGATATCTTTTTCTAGCTTGCATGATTTTTTAAGAGTTAGGAAAAGAGAAGTGCTAAGGTTAAACACACGTTCAGTCCCTTCTGATTCCTACAGTACAATCTTAAAATGGTTTTTATTACACTTTTCCTATGAATTTGCAGATCCCCTGCTCCTTGAGTAGCTTCCTTGTTATTATACCTGGCCTTGGATTTTCGAAGATCTTGCTGAATATTAACATGGGGAATATGGGTCAAAATACTTGTAATAAAATGTGTTTGATTAAAATAAAATACTTTTCATACTGTGTCCCACTATTTTTGATAGTTGTAATAGGAATTAGTCTGTGACATTTTAAACATATTTGGTGGATGGACAATTTAGAAGGAAAAATACAGTAAGATCTACCCTATGTATAGATCAACAAAACATGACAAATTTTAGCATTTTTCTCCATCGTGATGATACCACTTCATAGTCTTAAATATGGTGTCGTGAGCTACTACTATTACTGTATACTTGTATAGCATTAGCTCCAGTTATTATGAGTTTCTCCATTATGTATTTTTTAGTTTGTTTCATTTACCTGCTATAAACCTTTCTAAATGCTTGAAAATAAGTAAAAGACAAAATGAATAATTTGCAAGGAGTTTTTATCATGAAAAGAAATGCGGTCACTTGTATGTATGTTAGTGTCTTCAGCTAGGCATATAGAAATCTGAAAATGAAAGCTAACTCTGGGCCGTGTACTTACTTTTTCATAATAACAATACTCAACCAATTTAAACAGAACCAATGATTAATTAATTATCTATCACTGCTGATAAAACCAATATGCAATTTGACTTCTTTTTTCATTAGTTGCGGTTAAATAGTTAATTACTGAGGGGGAGGAGAATTCACCAAAACAAAATGGATCCTGAGGCTTATGAAATTAAAACTGAGGCTTATTGGAACATGGCTAATTAAAAGAACATCACATAAACCAGTCACGTGTTAGATCTTTTTGTCTGAGAATATTTATACCTTTGTTTAGCTAATTCATTTGGTATGGTTTAGGCTTGGCATTTGGCCAGTGCCAGTTGGGAAATGGTGGGGAGAATATTTTTTCACAGGTACAGACTTTTGAATGTGGAAGGAAGGGACTTGGTACTGTTACCGTAAATCGGCAGATGATGAACTCTCTAAGACTCAATGTGGAGTTTTAGAAAGCAGGCATTCTTTATTACGGCCGGGTGCAAGGTGGAATTCCACAAATCAAGCACACCTATGGCTAGATCACCGTTACATTTATACACAAAAATTATAAGGTAGTGCACTCCCAGTTACAATGATTGGTTAGTGATTTACATATAATTATAATATCGGTTATGTCATTCTCTTCTGTTACTATGCTTGCGCGGGGGAAGGGTCTTCACCTGGGCAAGGGTCTTCTTGACCTGTGGGGGTGTTTTTTAGTATTATAATGAAGACAGTTCACTTCAGGACACCTTAAAAGTAGGTTTTGTTGCCAAGTTGGCCAGCTAGATATCTACCTTGCCAGGTTGTCAAATAACTCATCCCATATACAATAGAACCTGGGGGCTCTGGTTATGGTCTAGAGAGTCCAGAGAATAGGGAATAGGGACTTCAAGCAACACAGCCTCAAATTAAGTAACACAGCATCCAATACATAACGCTCCCATAGGGGCTAACTTATTAGAATCAAAATGTTCTTATAGTTGATTATTTCACAACCTAAAGATTCAGTAAAACTTAAGATACTCTTCAACAGTACTTGAATTTTTGTCATCATTTCATTCATTGTCAACATTTCCCCTCTCTATTTGCAGCAGCCCTTTTGTTAGACAATAGGTGTTTTATACTGATTTGTTTGCTATATTTTGCTAAATACAAGAAAGGGATTACCAACAGACTTAAAAATTGATTCCTCTTACATCTTACTATATTCTTTAATATTAATCTAATAATATACAAACTGATATACTTTCATTTGAGATTATTTTAGAAGTTTCTAAACCAAGTGCAATTTTAACCCCAGTTGGGGACTAACAACTCTTACAACCTAGTAAGAACAGTAAAAGGACAAAACGTTTCCTCAACTCAACATACTTGGTAATTCTTTTTATTTCTCCAGTAACTCTGAAAAGTTAGAAATTATCACTCGTCTCTCAAAAAGAGCACATTTAAAACTGAAGTCTCTAGGAGTGTTTTCCTTCGATAGTCTTCAAATCTCATTCCCCAGAGCTTTTATCTTGACTTAACCACTCTACATGCTTAATAAATAGTACTCTATAAAAGAAGTTACTTTACAGGGTTTGGCAATAAATGTGAGCTACAGAACAGACTGTAGGCACCTAATTGTAGTTCTCAGGTTCCTCTGCAAAGATTTAGACGCTCCAGGTGCTTCCATTGACAAGTGCTGTATCAGATGATTTGTTCAGTGCCTGTGAGAAGTTGATGGACCTGTGAATATTCCCTTATGTCCTCGGTGAAAATTGGTGTGAAACAGTGCCATTTCAGTTGAACAATTCAGGATAACAGTCCATAGATACTACTGGATTGCTTAATATTTTCTGTAATACACCAGAAATGACTTGATTGCCTATTATCAAGTGCTAAATTGCTGTAAGGACTTTGGATTAGCAGATCAAAGTCCTGTGTAAAACTCAGAGGCAAACTCCCAAGCAGACTGACCCACAGGAATACTTTCAGGTTTTGATGTTGCAGAGTAGCAAAAATGCATCCAGGTATGACACCCAAATTTAGGAACTGAATGAGACTCTTAATGGATATCATGGAGTACACAGGTCTCTACCATGAGCGTGCAGGCATGGTGCTTTGGGTATGATTCTTGAACTAAGGTGCAAGGCTGAGCAAAATCAAGTAGTTGCGTGGACAACTGCAGCTAAATTCCACACTAGGCTTTTTGATTGCTCTCAAGGATATCCTGCTGATCTGAAATAATTAGGAAATTCAGGTTTTTCATGAGTACCTGAGTTGAAGAAAGTTATGCCCAAATAGATACAGAGATTCTAACTCACCATTGCTCCACTTTTCATTACTTATTGAAGTGTTTAGAGCAGCTCTGCAATGGTTTGGTTATACTTTTATTGATCTTGTACCCATGGCCATACAAAAACAATGTTCCTATCTCCTGTAGTTAGCTGGTACTATCAGGAGCCAAAATAGACCAGTTATACCCATCAAGAACTATACTACCTCAAAAATGAAATTAGGGTTAAAATGAGACATGTCAGGATTTGTTTTTTTCCGATTCTTTTAAATTTTCATATTGCCATCAATAATGGCATTTTGAATTTGTTCTTTATTCTGGTGATGCCAATTGCTCAGGAAGGACAATTCATTCCATTGCCATCTCTCAGATGGTGGCACAATCATAGCTACTTCTGTAAACGTACTTTGCTTATTTATGGAGAGAGATCCATTCCCACTAGTAGAGTCAAAAAAGTAAGAGTTAGGAACTTACATTTCTTTGAGTCACTGGACCTAAATCTGAGTTTTATATTTCCTGCCTCCCTTCTGTTCACTGGAATCTTCATTCCTAATTTGTTTCAGGAGTCCTTACCACAGTGTGTCAATTGTTAAACACAATTGTGAACAAGATTCACAGGAAGTACCAAGGTTGAGCAGGCAGCGGCCAGCACTAGCTCATGGAAAATGTTAAGGAGAAAGCGGTGGTTCCAGAGAAAAGCAGGTGCCAAACACTTCGGGGAAGAAAAGAGGGAGTTGGATATATATCTGTGAATTCTTTTCTGGAATTCACAATGCTCAAAGTGTTCAAAGCTACCAAAAGGTTTTGGAAGCAGTGCTAGAAGATTCACTGGATTATAGAAAACTCAGGTTCAAAAAATCTGCTTTTGCCTGATTGGGAGCATAGACTTGAACGCAGGCTCTCCAGCCTCTCAAACCTGACAAACACATGGTGATATGTCCAAGTGTTATTCTCAGCTGCTTTAGGATAGCCCAATGATATTCTGAGCTATCCCAGAGTACCAACTTTTATTAACTGTGCTTTTCACCAAACAGGTGCAGGTACCTGTAAGTAGAAACATAGTGAGAGAATGTATCTGTAAGCATAGCAATCCTGAAAGACGAAGTGGTACCCAGTGTCACAGGAAATAGTGACAGAACTAGAAACAACGTTTGCTATATGAACCAGAATCTACCTTTAAAAAAATGGGCACGATATTCAAAGATGACTACTTTATCGCAACTTTGGGTGCATTCAGAAATGTTCACCCCTATTTTATATTGCAGGTAGTTTTATATAATATCATGAGTGCCACATCATGCAAATAAAAAAAGAGAAGTGGGATGGTGCCCTCTCTTCCTCCTGCAGAGAATGCCGTTATTCTCCTCCTGCTGATTTCTGTGGAGTTGGAATTTGCTTTTAGACATACAAAAAAGTTGTCATGGGGTAAGGTTCTTTGAATGGAAGAGAGACATGCACAGGCTGTAACTGTGCTCACCAAATGATTTTTCTATAATTATTTGAAAATCAAAACCCACTACTAAATTTCTGAGGCAGGATAAATATAATTTAAATTCTGCTTAGGGAAATTAAGCAAAAGTTGAAAACTTGCAGCTGCTTGTTAGGGTGCTGCTATGAGAGCTGACGGACATTTTTCCCTAGCAGGGTTGCATAGCCAAAGAGCCAATTCAGAGGCACACGCTGCGGTTTTGTATTTTCCCACTTGGTGGCGATCGTTCACCGTCTTTCCTTCCCACTTCTGCGCCTCCTCCGAGAAAGCTGCTGCTCTGCGTTCTGCGGCCTCTCGGTTTGGGGAAAGAAACAAGGGAAAAAATCAAAGTTTTCTGTTACTTCATATATCAAAGATGGCAAAATTGTTAAGTGGAAATAGAAGTATTTCATAGTGCAGTTGTCAGAGAAGTTGTGTTTCTTGTTAGGAGACCTTGGACCAATTTTTTTCCCGCTGTAGGGCACAGATCAGTAGTGGTATATAAAGCATCGATTAAGAGCAAGTTTACTGGACTTTATAGTCCTGCACAGAATGAGGTAAATAATAATAAATACGAAAAAGTACTCCACAAATTCACAAGGCACCATGAGAGTATTTATACTTCCCCCCCCCCCCCCTCTCCCCT
>NW_008795253.1:3578214-3647464 GCF_000699145.1 Aptenodytes forsteri | reverse complement strand
TCACCCCCCTTCTTTTTTTGATAACAACAGGAATAAATCCATGTAGTTAGGACTTCTTGGTCTGCAGACAACATGCTGGGGTAGAGCTGTTGTTCTGGCTAACCAAACATGTCTGCAGAAGCTGTAGCTGGGTACAGTGTTGCCTTTCACAACATTAACAGATGTCTCAGCTTTTTCCTGAGTCCGTGAGGTTCCCTTTGCTGGATCAGACATAGGGAAGAGCTGCAGTAAGAGCATCAGGCTGTGCTCTGAGGCACACACAGCTTGGATGTACTGCTTCATAAAGGCATTTAATGTCTTTCACACACCAAGCACAGCTGGCACTTGAGATAACAAGTCCAGGGATGGTAGGAACAATTTCTTTGTTTATGATGTAGAGAAGGTTTGAAAGACAGACTTAAGGTCCATACAACTCAATTCAAGTTGGTGGCTGAGAACTAGTAACAGCTAGGTGTATTGGCTGTAGTGATGGTGACGAGGATGGAAGCTGTGGTAACAGTCATGATTAAATGATATAAATACAATCAGAGGTGGTGATAGTAGTAATGGCTTTCTCTCCATGTTTTCTCTTTTCAGAAAATGGTGTAGCAACAGCCCACGGCCCCTCTGTCCCTGCCCACACAGGAGTAGCAGGTGGGGGAGTAAGGCTGCCCTGCTGTCATTTGCTCTGCTGGATTTTGGAGGAGGATGAATTAAAGCCTCTTTGTAAAAAAACCAACCAAACCAAACAGAAAACAAAGAAAAAAGAAGAAAAAGAAGATATTTCCAGGAAAGGTGGTGGGAGGCAGTGCACCGGGGTTCCAAGTGAAAGCGGTGAGAAAGGATGCATGAATGGGTGTAGGAGAGAGCGGGGGGCGGAATTAAAAATTAGGATATCGGAGAGGAACTGCAAGCAGAGTACAGCAAAGGCTTCAAGTTCATGACTTTTAGACTTCCCCTATTCATGGATTCTAGCTCCTGTAATTCAGACATCATTCTGGTTTTCCACAGTTCTGCTTTCTGATATGAGAAGAGACCTGGAAAGAGAAACTAGAGAATGGGAAAGATTTGAATCTTTCAAATCTTGGGGGAGGAGAGAAGCTTTTGCTATATTCCTCGTCATAGTACACTTCTGTATTCTTTATTTGAAATAGTAGAATACGAGCATGTGTATTTTTGAGGAAGGAAAAGGGAAGGATGGGGAGAGTCGGGGTGGGGAACCTCACTGCACTGCCCAGCTGCAGACTGCACTGCTGTCGCTGGATGCCAGCGTAGGTAGTCCCACAGGTTCTGGGTGACCGGCGAATCTCATGGGCTGAGCAGATTCTGGCAATAGAGGGAGCTCAAAGGCTTAGGACTGTAAGCAGGTCTCTCAAGAGTAGGTTGAAAAGAGTAGAGCTGTTGTCAGAAAGGCTGGGGATGCAAGAGCCTGGAAACTTGGTAGTCTCTGTAGGACAAACACTAATAGTTATACAGTATGGGATGCAAAAGAGGAAACTTAACTGAGAGCCTGCCAGGACCAGGTATATACCATGAGGCAAGGTACAGACAAGTGGTCAGTATAACATTCGCTATCAGCTTTGAGTTTTGAAAAGTAATTCAGTTCACAAGAGAACTATGTATTTAAAAAATTCTGTCAACTTGCCATCTCACCAAAAAATAATTTTAAGTGTTTCAAGTTCTGTCTAACAGAAAGAATTTTCTTGAATTGAACAGATGAAAAGATTAATCAGATCAAAGATTAATACATCACAGTGTCCTGTCATTGAGCGTCCCATCTGAGACAGCCAAAGAGGGTGCCTAGGGAAGACTATGTGAACCAGGGCAACTGTAGATAACATTTCCCATGAGTATTCTCCCAGCCTTCAGCCATTTGCCATGCAGGAACATCCTGAGCCAGGAATGACTGCTGCATATTCAGTAATCTTCAATGGATTTCTCTCATGTGGATTTCTCCTGTTGAACCCCAGGAGACTATTAGTATTCACAGTAGCCTGTGAATGGAGTCTGGCGGCTCAGCCTCACCTTTTTATGTTGGTTGTGAATTTGCTACCTGCTAGCTTTATTTCCTATCAAATAGTTCTTCTGCTCAGGCTCTTTCAAGGTTGCAGCAGGAGTAGGACAATTTTATGTCATCCCACGGTTATTTTTTGGACTGGATAATGAAAAAATATGGTGTCACTTCTCAGAATCTCAATACCATCTCTTTGTTCCTAAAGTCCCAAACTTCCTTAGGGTTTAACTTTTCTAGACATTCTGTAAAATTACAATTTGTTTAAATTATGACAGTTTTCCTAATCAGTAATGTAAAGCAGTTCAGTCTGTAGTGGGCCAGAGTGTGCTTCATAACTGTCAGAAGGCTCACACTATATATAGAAATTTTACTACACACAAAAGACCCCAAGGTGTTTTCTCCTGTTACCCTACCTCCTTTGCTATTTCTTTTGCTTATTTACTTCCTTTGCTATGCTGGAAATAGATATAATTTTTGGACAGGCCACGCCAGTCGGTTCCCTGTTCCAGCCCCACCTCTCTCATTCTTGTATCAGCCACTGTTTGTGTAAATGTCCACCCACAAAACTGAAAATGGCACCATTTTCATTACAAGCCCAATCTAGTAATCACAGTGTCCCACTGAAGATATTGGTAAAACACATTCTTGAGAGCAATGTGGACTCAGTTCTGCAGTATTATTCCATTCTGTGCATCCATCCATTTTATTTAACATATATACCATGAATGCAGTTCTAAAATGATCCCATAAATTATAGTATGGAATTCAGTCTTGCAAACTGGTACAGTGTTCTAAAGATGACTTCAGCAAATAATTCATAGTGTTATTATTCATGAGGAAAGTGAAGCAATCAATGGGGGATGAATAGTAGTAAATACACTGGTGTCCTTGCACAGTCACTAAAGGACTGTATCTGTTAGGACAGATATTGCGTGTACTCCCCGAGCAGTGAAGAAAAGCAGTGAGTTGCGGGGGGAGGTTAGGTCACCAGTTGGGGTTTTTTTTGGTTGGTTGGTTGGTTTTGTTTATTCTGACTAGCTACATTCTTGTTTGAATAAGTATTTTAATGCTTTGTGATTTTTGCTGAGTACTAATTATCCATCAAGGGCAAGGAGTGTTGCATGAGTGGTTTTTCATCATTTACATTATTTCTTTGACTCTAAATAAATAATATTATTTACACCATCCTTCTCCACCAAAGTGCAAATTTGCACTCAGTTTTATGATATGGCTTTGAATAGTGACAGTAGTAGTTAGGCATTTATTTAATAGTTTGTTCTTAAATTGAAGAGGCAATGACCATTTCAACCTGCTCTTTGATTTCTGTTGTTTAACTGGTATTTTACTTACAACATTTTGCATCTCAGCCATGAATATTCTGGTTTTTTAGTACTCTCGGACACTGGACCTTGTCAAAAGGAAAAACAAAAAGATTAGTCCGCTGCTTTGACAAGCTCCAGGTATTTTATTGGTGAGACAAATCTCTTTAGCTGAATTCAATAGTTAGATCCAAACATATCTAGGTATTCTAGTTTTGATGTGTGTGCTTTTTAAAATCTGCTTATATTATTATTCTCTTCAGTTTTACAGGTACAAATACAATTTTCTGGAGTGCTGTTCCCTGACCACTAAACAGAGTAAATCCTGGGAGCTGGATCTGGACGATTGGCTGTGCCAGGGAGCCTGTGAAACTAGGTATAGAGCAGGTACAAACGTAGCACTGCTTCCAGAGCCAACATGGGTCCGGAAGCACTGTGTGCCTACGCCGCACAGAGCAGGGGCTGTGGTGTTAATAAGCCTATGGACTCATGCCAGCAACTACCCAACACTGCACCCCTGGACCTGAAATGATGAGGAAAAGGATGGCAAGAAAACTGCATGGCGCCACACAGTCAGCAAGAAGCCATAAGAGTTTATTAGCTCTCATCAAGGTCTGACTGGGCTTATTAACTCCAGCTCAGCACCACATTTCTCCAGTTCCTGGTGTGGTGGCTCTAGGTACGAGAAATCCTCTCTGTAATCTGAAAGCTCAATAGTTATTTTAATAAGAGAAAATTCTTATTTTTGCAAGACCCTGAGATATTTCAGACTTAAAATCACACTATGTAGTGATGAGGGTTTCCCAAATTAGTTCCAGCTGAGCTGATATGAGTACACAGCATAACCTGCTCCTTTCAGAGAGCTTTGTGCTAATCCCTACAGCGGTATATCTGCATTAATGTGACCCTGCCCCAGCACAATTCACCCCACCTCTCAGTTGTGCTTAGTTTGTGAAGTTTGTGAGACTCTGCACAATGCCCTGACTATTTCCCCAGGTGCTTGGTTGATGCATAAACAAAAAGAAGTGATATATGAAGATACCATAATCGCTAACTAAATTGTATGATGTTCACCAAGCTGAAGAAGCCTAAGGTCCAACTGCACATGCACATGCATTTTAACTATATAAGTGGCTACAGGTTCATTATGAAAAATAGAAGCACTAAAAAGCAGAGGTGGCAATCAAATCCTCAGTGACAATCTGTTGATAACATCACATTGGAAACACATCAGATCCACCAAAGATTTAGAAAAACAAAACAGGAAGTACCAGTTCCAGTGGGTCTCTTTGAAGTACTGGTAAGCACTGAAGCAGAACCATTTGGAGAATGCACTTGAGATTTAGGAAAGACTTGTGAAAAGTGCTCAGACTGGAAGTATGACTATAAAATTTTACATGGGAACAAAAGTGTTCATGGCTAGAGCAAAACAAAAAGAGAAGAACTTTAGATTATAAAAGAAAAGGTTCAAGACAGTATTAACCACAGATGTTCGGATATACCTCTCAACTACAAAGTAATTTACAATCGTAAGACTGAACTTGATCAGGCTGAAAAATGGCATATGACAATTTATACTAAAGTAATTGTTTCTGCACAGTAGAATACAATAAAACTGATTCTGCCAGGCCCAGTTCAGTGCTTTTATGTGCCCTCAAGGCACCATTTATACTCCAATAAAGGGAATTTGCGCATTGAAAATGATTATATCCTTAAATCACAACAATTCCCTGGCTTTTGTACTTGCGAAACTATAAAATGACTAATTCAAGACTCCTCCCCAGAAAGTCTAACAGTTAGTATTTTTCCCTCTCATCCCAAAGATGTGCTGCTGGGTTGGGATTGTTTTTTTAGGACCTTTGTGGAGGAAAGGGCTTTGAGGTAATGAAAGATCTTTTATCAAAACAAAAGAGGAGTCTTTAACGAAAGCTCCATTGTAAATGTAGTGGTCCATTCCAGATCAGTCAACTTCTCCATCAGCTTACAAAGAAATTTCCAATAGGGCAAATCCCAGATTCTGCCAAAACCCCATTTGTTTGTTTATTTTTCTTAATTTGACTTGCCAAGGGTTTGTGTTTGACTTGTTGCCATGAATAAAACTATTCCTCTTTCAACAATGGGCTCTCCGGGAATGGTGTGGGAAAGCTAATCCCATTACACAGCTCAGAAGTTCCCACTCAGTGGTGACCCAGGAAAGGCAGCTTATCAGGCACTTAGCAGAGCTGTCAGCTGGTCAGCTCAAGTGGGGTATTCTTCTTTGTGGAGCGAAGCAGGGCGGCAGGAGCAGTAGTAGTGTTTTGCTTGTTTGTTTTAAGTAAATAGAACAACAGGGAACTTTTACATCCTTGACCTGAAAGTCATGTTCGTGTAAAAAAGACATTAATGGTAAAGCATACTACAGTGTCATTAACACACTGGTCAGATGTGTTAATTAATTTATAATCAACAGATGAGAGGAGTCTTCCCAAACTGCTGTGTCTTGTGACATTTTCTGTGACTGTCGATCTTTGTTTGCAGTAGCTCAGACTATTCAAGTAATTTGCTAGATGCCTTTAACTGAATGGCGTTCCCTCAAGGGAAGTTGTTTTCAGACTCAACAATGCCTTCATATTTTTGCTCTTAACTGATGGGCATCTTGTGATATCTCATCACATGGCCAAGGTCTCCTGATGATGTTGGAGGGGAGATAAATACCTATAGAAAGGGCTCTTTTCCTTGCTAAGGTGGAAACAGTGGCAGGACTGACTGGGGAAGGGGCCTTACTTCACAGTAATAAGGTGAGAATTTGCTGGTGAGGGGCAAGAGCATCTATTTAAGCGTTAGAAAGCACATGGAAAACCATGTAGCAGTTCCTTGGTTTTGATGAGAACAGGATTAATGCAGAACAGAAAAAATGTGATTTTTTTTGTTTTCTTTTAGCGTAACTTTGTGTTTGACTTGTGAAGCCATTGCTGCATCTGACTTGTAAGCACCTGGAATACTGTTTTCCAGAAGCCCAAGCACTGGAGACTGAGTTATTGGTAGAATCGAGTGCCAGACTGAGTCTAACTCCAGTCTTATTAGTGTTGGTGCCTTAACTGATTGTCCCAATTGTTCAAGTAAAGAAAAAAATATTATCCAGTCATGGGTACAAAATACCACACTGGATCAGGACTCAGAAAAATTTGGATTCAGATCACAGTGCAGCTTGTGGATATCTTACTGTGTGTAGTTCTTGCCTTCCTTTGCCCGATATTCCCAGTATTTCTCTTTTGCCTCTGTGTAAGTATAATGCTCCTATTCAGAAGACATAAACCAAACTGTGCTCATGAGAGCCTTGAGTAGCCTAGTGATGACAGTCTAACAAGAAAGTATCGGTGTTTTAAAGTGTCATTTAGAGAATGGCCTTATTAAATTCTTCTTTAAGAGTCAATGCGTTAACAATTTTTTTTTCTTTCCTTTATTGCAAGCAGTTGAATTACTTTAGAGCAGCTCCCATTTCCTAATATACTTCTCAAGATGAGCCAACCTTGTAAGCTATGAGGTGTCATCACTTCCCAACACCAGTGAAGATGGCCGAGGGAGCTCAGTGATTCCGCAGACCAAGGACTCTACAGGGAACTGTCCTTCAGTTATGGTTTGTCATTTGTTTACTTTCATAGGTTTTTAACCAACAGCATGGCATCCTGTTATTCTGAGTTTCTGTGCCTTTTTTTTTTTTTCCCTTCAGGGCAAGTGAATTGAAAACAGTCAATTTTGTGTACTCAATATTTAGACTGTATAGCGTAAAAGGCTAACAAAATGCAACTTGTCTTGTAGCACTGGGGTGTGCCACCTATTACCTGCTAAAGGAAATAAGGATGCTGAACTAGATAAATATGATCTGTGTTTTAGTTTTGCATTTTTTTTTAATTGCCTGTTACTTCATTGCCCAAGGTCAGTCTTGTCAGGCAAGTGGACCAACAGTTCTCTAGAGTAACATAAAACCATTAAGTTGCTCTTTGATCTTGCACCTTCTTTAGAACCTTTTAATCAATTAACCATGAAGCTACTCAGCTTGTCTTATTTCCTGCACATAAAACTACTTTGGTCGAGCTGACACATTACTACATTATAGATCAAAGATTGAAGGAAACTTCACATCCAACCAGGATAATTATGTGGAATTTTTCTGAATCCGTTATATACATTTTCATGCCTCAGATGGAGGAAAACAGCATTTTGATCTAGATTGAATTAAAGGATTCATGTGTATTTTAAAGGGTGGTTAAATGGGTTTGTGCATGATTGACCTTACACAAAGTGTGGATAGATTTCATGGCTAGGTTGCTGAGCCTCAGCTGTGCATCTGTCCTTTGAGAGTACCCACTATTGATAATAATAGGAAACATGTCCTGTTGGAACATAAACACTGATCTCTTGTTTAGGATGCCTTTAAATAAGAAAGAGAATTTAAATATTGAATGCATTGTAATGTGATACAGATTGAAATCCTTTTAGCCAAGGAATTAAATTTTGATAATGGAAAGAGTTGTGGTTTTCAGGATTGTAGGGCCACACTTCTGCGATCTTATTTGTGTGCACAAAATGCTTTTTTATCAGAAGAATCGGAGATACCTTCAGTATTATGTTCTTAGAGATCTGCGATTATGTTCTTAGAGATCTGCGATTGTTGATACAATTATTTTCTAGTTATATGGAAATTAAGGTGTCTCAAAATATATACTCCATTCCTTCTGGCCAAATGCTGGAATACACAAACAGCTTCAATCAGCTCCTCGTCTGAGCTTCTCCCTTAAGTGGGACAGAGTGTCACCCACACCAGTCCAACGGAGCAAAGCATCTGCTCGCTCAGATTTTGCTCAAGGCGTATTTTGCACAGCTGTTCCTTGTGGGATTGGTTTGTTCTCCTTCTGCTTGCTGATGCCAAAAGCGAAGATGGCCTGGCCCAGATAAGAGTGTCTGCTGGCGCATGTGCATTGGTAGCAGGTAGAAATACCAAGAACCAGCACGATTTCTGAAGAAAAACCTGGCCCTATGGATTTCTTTAAACCGGTAAAGAAGCATTCTTGAAAGAACCCACTTTGTGAAATGATGGTGTAGGATATTCTTCACAGACATCCTCTGAAGACATACCTTGTATCTAGACTCTCTATACTTAAAAGTAGATAGGAAATAGGAACCCTTAGAGCTGGTGTAACTCACATTATTTTCATGCTAAGTTTAAGCCATGCTCTCTTTACAAATCTGTATTGATTTTTCTGAATGTTACACTTCCTTTAGCTAAACAGCTCCCTGCTGATGTTTGTCATCTTCCTTTTAAGCTGAATTAAAAGAGAATGAACAAGTTTGTGGAAGGCATGAATAAAGTGCTCTTTGATAGATATACTTCTTGTCTTCTGAACAAAGAAGAGTACATTCAGCTCTTGGTACCAAGGAAGAAATATTTTCCCTAATCTCCCTCTGTACAAATTCCTCATTTAAGTCTAAATGGAAATGTCCCAGAAAATGAAAGGATATTTGTGAAACTTACTTTTACGTTTACCACTGCAGTATCTTTTTCGTGCTGGATTTAGGGTTCAGTGGGGTGCTTTCCTTTTGGGATTTGAAAAGACATGAAAATCCAAAAGAAGTCAGTAGGAGGTTATGTTTGATTTTGAGCCTAAAGCAGGCCAAACTTTAGATTCTGTTGTTTGTTTTCTTTCTACCTCAAGCTATAAATCATCCCAGATTCATCAAACTGTTTGCAAATCTAATCCAAGCTGGACCAAGTTACAGACTGGACGAAGATGTAGGTTTATAGTAATGCCTGAAAACAGGAAAGACTTTAGATCAGAAAGGAAAAACTATCTGGTTTCATTACATGTGGCTTCAAGTTTCATTACAAAAGGTTTTACATGGCTTTGATCCCCCAATTTGGCTAAAAACAAACCAAAAAAAGTGATCTCCATGTGCACACAGCTATTTCAGTGCATGCATGTGACTAAAATAGAAATGCTGTACCCCAGTGAACTACAGTGTGTTCCACACAGACATGCTGCATTTAAATGCATAGATTGCAAAGTCAAGATAGATTAGGTCAAACTTCCTCACTGCCAGCTACTTTGAATTCCTAATCATACCTGCTGTTGTTCAGAGCTGCTCAGGGGAACCAAAAGGCACATCCTACCAAAAAAAAAAGGCAAGCATGTACTTTCTACCCTTATATATGTGTATATATATACAGATACACTAAAGCATAGATTTTACAAGAAGAATCTGTTTTCCATAATGCTTTCTTATGGAGCCACAATTAAGTGAGTCTTTAAAAGTGAGTATTAAAGAAATGACTTCACTAGGAGCAGTTTTACTACAATAGTACTCACTTCATTTTATTTTTCTGGTTAAAGACCTCCTGTCTTTCATTTTTTACTGCTGTTGCTGAAAAGGAATTGCCAATTCTCTTTGCTCCTCTGGAGTTTGGAGAGCAGCACTAAAGAGCAAGCTCCTTTCCCACAAATCCTCAGGACCGCTTACATGGGGAAGAAGGGCAGAGCCAAGCGAGAGGGGCACCAAGGTTTTTCCGAAGTAACGCAAGCGGCGGCTCCGTTAGCCAATCTGCTGGAGGACGGACCACAGTTCCAAACCCAGGTTTGGCGCACTGAAACCATTAACTCCTTTTTCTAGCAGATAAAAGTTTTAGTGGCTCCAGGCCAGCTAAGTTGGGTTTACAGCTGCTTTGCATCACTGAAACAGCATGAAGCGGCTTGAGCCTACAGTGAATCTGGCCCTGGATGTCTTAAATCTGTAATGTTTTCTTCTCTATGGGCTAATACCGTTGTTTTTCTGCATTTTACAAGCCTATTCATTACCATGTGAAATTCAAATGGACTGTGGTCACTTCTGCTAAAAGAAGTTATTCCCCAAACGGTTCTTTCATGTCAGCGTGAAGTAACAGTAGGATGACTTTTGTGGCTGGTCACTACTTTCTGGGCTGTAAGTGTCCTTTCCACAAAATTTTGAAAATATATGGCTGTATTTGTTACCCATGAGCAATTGCAGCAGTTAATTCCTTTGTGTGTTCACTGCCCAGCAATTTGATCCAGCCAGAGCTGGATCCTTTTTATCATTCTTATTCTTACTTCCCAGGCACTCGTACCTTACCTATTTGAATGTTTCTTCTTTGTTCTCTTAGTAAAAAAACCCCAAACCGGGGCATCTTTTTTGTTTGTTTGTTTGTTTCTAGCTTTTGAATTGATTGCTGAGCAGATTTTCAGTTAGGCCTAGGTCTCTTTATCCTTCCTCTCCATTAACCTGAAGTTACACACGCTTTTCAGAATGAAAATGAAGAGGCCTCGTTCTCCATGTCACACACAGAGTGGGGGTTTTATTACTTAAACATTTTGTCAGCCACCATTCCTGCTGATTGGTACAAGCACTTTGCTGTAACAGTTTAATAAATAATACTTGGTTTTTTAAATGCTGAAATATTAATTAGCTGCAGAGAGTTCTTTCCATCACCAGCACGGTGTTTTTTCCCCACCAGATGCTTCCAGTTACCTTAGCGAATGTACACGCAGGAAGGTGGTTGCTGTGACTTACTGCAAAGGGAAGGAAGAAGTGTCTCATCTGGGAGGGCTGGGGGAATGGCAGGCACAGTCAGGTCCGGAGCCAGGTGGGTGGGAAGGGGGGAAGCAAGTAGTACTTGGAGTGCCCAGAGCTGGAGGGAAGGGGTGAATGCCAAAGGCTGGCCTGTGGCTTGTGATAGTGGATGATGAGCACTGTTTTGATCAAGTGGGAGTTAACAGACCTTTTGCTTCTCGTTTTTAAGATGCTTTGCAAAGTTTCTCATTAGTTTGTTTATTTATTTATTTATTTATTTATTTATTATTTAGGATAACAGTGAACCTTTTTCTGCAGTGGAGTCTATGCAGTGCCACATGGTCTCACTGTGGATATTCAGACATAGAAACGTGCCCAAACCTTCCTCTCCACAAAAAGGTGTGCTGGAGTTAGGTAACTGTTAGGCCCCTTTTTCTTCCTCCTCTAGCCCTGGACGCACTGCATTAATTATTTCTAGGGGTATACTTGGAGGCTGCTTAATAGCTTTGTTTACTAATCATGTAAAAGTTTGTTCAGCAAAAAAGAAGGCAACAACTAATGAATAATTACGTCTGATTTTTCTGAGAGTTTAGAAACAATTTTTTTGGTAGAGGTATGTGTTTTCTGCGGCCAGTTTTATTTACTGTTAACATTGACTCATGTCCTTACCTTTCCCCTGGAGAATAATCATAAAACTGCTCAAAAATGAGTGAACTGATAGGGAAGGAGATCCAATTTAAAAAAAAAAAAAAAAGAGAGAGAACAGGCGAACTTCATACTCTTTAAACTTGCTGTTTCAAAAAAGCAAGCAACTTCTAAAGCACAGGTCAGCTGGTACTGCTCTTATTGCTGTTTCCATAGCAGAAACACAGAAATGTGATTAAATAAATAAAACTAATCAGAAGCAAACAAACAAGTTTGCAGTAAAAACAGCTCAAGTTAACCTATTCTCAGAGGACTTTGAAAGAAAACATACTTCTAAAGATGTGCTGTGAGAGATTTTAGGCACAGCTGCAGGAAAAAAAAGGTATCCTTTCCCTCTCTTTAGAAGGATTAAATCTGTCCTGGAAATTAACCAAAGTGGACAAATGGGCCATCATACAGAAACAACAGATTGAAGCCCAGAATGTGAAAAACTGTGAGCAAGAAGAAAAATGTCCTGGAAAAAGGCTACTGGATCTTTTTAAGGAACTTCAATGACAGAGTAAGCAACCCAGGCACATTAATTCTATCTTTACTTGTTTCTTGTGATATGGAAAGTATCCTAAAAGGAATTCTAAAAAAAAGTTCTAGCAGACAAAAACAGATAACAATTCCCCTGTTCTGAGTCTATAAATCCATAAAATATGTAAGTTTATAGCAATCTATATATGTCAGACCGTTCCACAGGAGGTAATGTAACATTTTCCGAATTATAAAGGACACAAAAATGTCTGATCTCTGTAGTTGGATGTGTAACCTGTCTCTCCTTCTTTAAGGCAGGTCTTCTGATTCCCTCTACAAATGTTAGCAAATACCTAAAAAAGGAACAAAACCCAAGTCTTAATCTCCTGTGACTGAGAGTACTGAGGCTCGATGTTTAGAACTAAAGGAGTTTACCTCTGAACTGGAATGGAATAAAAGGATGGAGTTGTAAAGACCAGAAAGCATTACTAAGATCAACATTTCGAAATTAAGCTGTGGATCTGGGAGGCAGTTTTAAAGTCTGTTCCCATGGCTGAGCAAAATTCCTGCAGCATGGGTGTCATGCTGTAGAGCTGGAGCATATTTGCTGGGGCTGTGGATAGCCAGAAGTCTTGCTGTTTAGTGAGATGACTGTTTTTTCTCAGCTTGACAAATGACATGCAGCACTGACAGAATACTTCTCCTTTGCTGGCCATCACCCCTACGGACACTGGCCAGAACAGCAGCAGCAGGAACATACCCTCCAACTCTGATTTAATCACACGGAGCCCAGGAGACTAGTGAATAGAGCTGTTAAGTCTCTGTTTGGTTTGCTTTTCCCATCTGTGTTTGATTAAACCGAGAGCAAGATTTATTCATTTTTTAACATCAGGAGCTGTTGGTGTCCAAGATGATGGTTGATGTTAAGGTATACATACACAGTTTAACCTGGCTGAGGGCCAAAGAGGCCTATGATTTCCAGCCTAGACAATTTATTTGCAAAAGGACACAAAATCCCTCTGCTCTCAGACATTTCTGAAAGGATGAGCACAACTACTTCCTGCTGTCCCAGGAACACAATACGTAAAGAACACAGTAAAACAGTAGGCTCTCCAGGATGAGCCAGGCTCTCCAGGCATGCAGGCAAACACTTCAGTTTTACTTTGCTCCTGACAGCCCCTACATAGTCACAACTACCAACGATTTTCTGATTTCCACTCCAGGAATCTTAAATAGATTGGAGATACCAGCTCAGTGTATAAATATTTCTTCTAAAAGCCAAGAATCCTGAATGGCTCAGCTGGGGAATTGCACTTTATGGGAACTGAAATTATGTGCCAGGCTCTCCACTGTAAGGTGGGATAGCTGGAGCACAGACACTTGCATGCCTAATGAGCTACTGTGAGAATAACACTCTCTTCTAAAGGAGACGGAAAGGAACCAAAAGATGGGATTTGAATTGCTTCAAAAAGATAAACTTTTCCTCAAACAATAGGGTTAACTCAAGACAGAAAGATCAAGTGTGCATTTTTCAGAACTGTAAAGGGGTTTCTTTTAAATACGTAAGTTTCAAGCAATAACAGATAAAGCTCCCAAAATCCAGAGCTTCAATGCAAACAGCCTCCAGCATTCTTGATGGTTTTCCAAAACTTCTGGGCATCTTCTTCTCAACAACAAGCCCCTTTCCAAAACGTAGCACTCTCCCCCTCGTCTCTTAATCATCACTCATCTCATCAAAACTAACATGGTGACATCTACTTTCTCTATTGCCTTGCTACTATCCCTGCAAGTACACTGTGGATCGTCAGGTCTGCCAGATTTGTTGTTATCTGCATTCTGGTCTTTTCAGGCAAATGCCTTCATAACATCATGTGAATATCGTATTGACTGTGGCACTTACACAGAGCATCATCATATTACAATGATTCTTGTAATACTAAGCTTCATGGTACCCCCATATGGCAATAAAAAGTATGCTGAATACGAGAAAATTGTTATTTCAGTAGAGCTTAGAAAATAAACTGTATGTCTCAAAGCTTATTCAAAGCCCACCATTGGTTTGCTTATCGCATTGTATTTCTATCGCTCACATATCCATCTTCCCCAGAAACTTTAATACAGGCTGCAGAATCTAGTTCCACGTGTGATAGTTCCTGTTCTGAATTGACTTTCAATGTTAGACAAAAAAGCAATGACTTTTGTTACTGTTTCATTCAAGAAGAATGGTCTTTTTTCCATGCTCTTTCACATTTTTATCATCTGTGAGATGACAGTAGGAGCTGTGCATGAGCCAGTACAAATTAAGCAGTATTCATATGCTTTCTCTTTTATAGCTTTTAAGAATACTGGCAGAAAATGATGGAATCTGCAAGTTTCAGTTTTCTTGGTTTCTAATGAAAAAAGAATTTGAATTGTATGCAGTGTTAACTTGAAGTGAGGAACTTGGTCACTGTACTGAGTCGTATCCTTCAGACCCAATGCTGTTTATGCATTTTATTCAATACATTAAAAGCAGACTGTATGAGAGCGATTCCTATAGCAGGCAGCAGACCCTAGGAGAGAAACCTAATCCCTGAGCACCGTGTTAAAAGCTGCATAACTTATGTTTTTGAATGAAAACCTATGTGTCTGGAGTGTTCTGCACTGAACTAAACTCTCCACTGTGTTAGCTGTGCCTATAGCTACAGTTCCCTCAGACCCCCGTTTCCCTTTTGGGGAATACAGGTACAAGGCAGCCTGTTATAGCAATATTACAATAAACTTGATTTAGGCATGAGAAGGGTGTCGGGGTGACCCATCCCACTGAGAAAATTCTCTCTTGTCACACACAGTGGCACACCTTGTTGATGCTTAAGGACTTTCAGTGGTGAGAATACAGGGCTGCTCAGGTTTCTAAGGTGAGCTGAGTCACTGTTTGATGTAGGTGCCTTATATTCCTCCAGAGGGGTAGGTGCCAAAGTTGTTTGTTGAGTTGGTTTTTTTTTATTTTTATTTTATTCTTACGTTTTTGTTTGGTTCTGCTTAGAGACCACAGAAAGTCCCTGTCTTGATGGCCTCAGGATCACCAGTAGCTGCTAGCATCGCTTGAATACCACTGCAGTTTCTCTTTCTCTGTCAGTATGAGGACAGAAAGCAGTCCAACTCCAGATGCTTGGTACAGATATTTGATCATACCCAGAAAAATAATACTGTTTATCCAAGAATGCTCTGTAAGTACTGTTACGCAAAAATGGCTTCTTCTTCCTCAATGCTACCCCTATTTACAGAAGATTATTTAGAAATCATAGAAACTGCAAAGAAGGCCTCATGCCAAAGGCTGTTTCATTGGATATTGAGACAAATTCTAAAGTAGACTAAGTAAGATAAATACAGAAGTATCTGCCAAAATTATATTACAGAAGAGAAGCCTGGTTAAGTATCATCCCATCCGATTGCTTAAATTTAAAATACTTAGTCCAACATGAGTGAAAATGAATCCCTCTGACGAATCAAATTACTTGCTAAAAGAACTGTCAACTTGCCATTTGTATAACCAGTAAAGTATTAGGATAGACTCAGTTTGCCTTTTCATGCAGTGTACTTTATTTATAAGTCTTTTGTTAATTTTAGTACGAGTTCAGCTTTGTTGGTAATGAACTGACATTTTTAGATGTCACTGCCTGTAGGTGTAATAATCCCAAGTTAATTCCTTCTTCAGATTTTCAGCAATGAATACACTAGATCTGGGGTTGGGTTTTATTCTGTTTTTTACCAAATATTCTTTGCAACTACAGATGTTTAATTAAAGGCTGTTAGACAATTTAAACTTCTCAGAAGAATACAAATAAAAGCTGTTAATGAAGTAAATATCTGTTTAATTTACAAACATCAGTAGCATTACTGATATCAGTCCAAATAAGACAAAGCACACTGCATTACACATGTACATCTAACTTTTTTTGTAAAAAAAATAACAAAATAAAATTGAAAAACATCTGCATTTTTACAGGGTACCCTGGGTTTTACTGAAAGAAGAACACAACCCACTATTGATTACCAATTTTACATTATAATTTAGCAGCAACATGTTAACATGGGGAACATTAGGGCAGTAAAGTAGTTTTATTATTTGGGGAAAGTCACAGTTCTTGATAGCACAGCCTTTTTTTCTTTTTTATAAAAAAGGTAAAGAGCTTTATGGGAATATTAATTTATAAAGATCTACCTTCTAATGTCATATTTTACACGCCATCTTATTTTCTGTAAGTACTGTATATAGGGAAAATTAACTTCTCTACAATTGCCACCTAGTGTAAAGACATTTTCTGTCATACATTACAGGTTCTTGGAAGGTGTCCTGAATATCTGCTGTATGTGAAAACTGCAGATTGTCATCACTTTCAGATTCAGTGACACCAAGTGGTCAGATTCTAAGGAAAAGCAAAAGGAAGGGGGAAGGGGAGGAAAAAACAGACCGAAAACATTTACCCCAAGACGACATGCTACGTTAGTTCTATTGCAAAAAATCCTGATCTTTAAGTCCTTTTAAAAAAAAAAAAAATTACAAAAATACTGGGACAAATATAAATTAATATATATTAAAGCATTGAAAAACAGTAAAAGGGATGGCCTAAAAGGGTTAAGTACAATGTACTTTGATACAATAAATACTTCTCAATGAAACCGAATACTGTATAGAGTTGTTTAGAACTCATAGAAACAGAAATCCATATTATTACTAATTTATCCATCAATAATCTATTTTTATCATCCCCAAAACATTTATATTACAAAAAATTAATACTGGAAAAGGGCAGATAAACACTTTTTTATGCTTCTTTTGCTAACATGCTGACATAAAAGTATACATCATCAGGAGATTTCAGGATTATAGTATATTCTCATATCTCCCATTTCCCATCCATTAAATGGGACTCCATCTTCTCAAGATGCTTAATAATTCCAAAAGATAAAATGTATTTCATACAATTGTTATTTCTGTATAATCTGATTCTTTTCACTCATAATGCTTCCTCATCCATAGGTAAGTGATTGGTATGGTCTGTCAAGACAATAAAATATACTGATACGAAAGTGAAAAAACAAGCCTCGTGTTCTGGTCAATATTTCATCTCTGAGCTGTTAAGTTGAAAGTCACATGTGTATAGTGTCAGTCTATCTTCAGCACGTTATAAAGAAGAATCCACGTTAAAGCAGTTAAAGTTTCCCATCTTTGTTGCAATGTTACTAGGTCTTTTTTTTTTTCTTCAAAGCTCCTCTTGGCTATGAGAAGTCTCAGTTCAAGCACTTGAATCTTTTTTCAAATGAAGAAAAAGTCTTTATTCTCATAATAAAAATAAGTCTGTTCTGTATTTTACAATATATTTCAAATATTTCCACTATGAAGCATTAATTAGTCCGACACGGTCAATAAGTATACAACATTTTCAAAAGACAAGTGTGACAGGGACACTTAGGAGGGACAATTTGTACAGCCACACTTCACCACTTTTTCAACCTCGTCCACAAATGATGACCCGTCAGTGCATTCAAAAGAGTATTTCCGTCTCTTGCTCCTCAGTGGTCCACAGCACTGCCCGGTTGAACATCCTCCTTTACATTCTAGTCTCGATACCTTCTTGGTCGTCTGGCACGCAGCATACCCTTGCTGCTTTTGGTAGTAATCTCGGATTCGTTCCCCTCGACAAGAGATTTCTGTAGAAAACATCATTTAAAATAAGAGACACACTTCTGAGACACAGGTCAAAGAATGGTTGACATTGCTAAGGAAGATGCTGTGATTCTAATTGCAGTTGGGATTGATATTTTAAAGTTTGACTCAGACTGTATATTGGAAACTAGTGGTTCTACCAAACGCAATTTGATTAATGCTGAGTTTTATTTCCTTTACCTCCTATTTTCAGTAAAGTTTATATTATGTATATGTAAACCATAAATACAAAGCTATTACAATGACAAGAAAATTGGAAGCTTAAATCTTTTCCTCTTTTATAAAAATACACATCTTCTGTTCCTACATTGCTTGCAGCTGGTTCTATTTACCATAGGGAAATGTTTCAGAGAGCATGCAATTTAATTTATTAGACCTGGAGTTTAATATTATTCAAACTGTTATTTAATACAAGTTACATTCCACTAACTTCATAAATTACTGAGGTATAAAACCAGCTAAAAATGAGACATCTGTTAAAAGTTCTACAACCATATTCTTCTATTCTATTCACATCTATGTACAATACAAAATAAATGCCATCTGGGGTAAGGGAAAGAGAGGGAGAGGGAGAGCTTTGATAGACAAAGGAAAAAGAAAAAGGTAGGGGGAAAAGTCATCCTGTTTTCATCCATCTCACCTGCATAATTCGCTGTGATAAATCAGTTGAAGCTGAGAGGTCAAAAGTAGAGTTTGTGATAAAACTAGGAGCAGAATCATTGGATTTGGCTTCTCAGTTGCAGAAGGCAGAGAAACAATAAATACAGAAAGATACAGCAGGTAAAAGGTAATAGTTAAATATAGTAAAAATGTGTTTCTGAATAAAGGCAAAAAAGAGAAATGTTTTCACAGCAAAACATTTGATGAAAAAATCCTCAAAATGTAAACAAATTCATGGGAAAAGTTTGATTTTTTTCTCTCACCGAGATAAATTCTTATGGTAAAAAAAAAAAGCAACAAATGTGTGTATTGTGGGGAAAAAAAAGTTGGTAATGTTTTTGGCTGGTCATGTTTTAATAAAAAAACCTCTTTTCTAAGACCAAAACAACAACATGATTTTTCATTTTTTTTTTACCTTTATCACAGCTGTCCCCCGTGTATCCGCTGCTGCATTCGCAATATGGTTTCCCAAGTCCTGAAAGCCTGCATTTGCCATGTTTACACCTGACGGATTGGCAGGGGTTAAACAGCATTTCCTCTTCATCACAGAGGACTCCCCCATGTCCCTGCAGGCATTTACAACTGTATGAAAACGCATTGATCGGCAAGCAGGTACCATGCACACATCTACAGGGGAAACAAGCCCAAGAGAATAAAAATAAATTATTCATCAAAGTTCAGGCTAAGCAACATTAACTACAAATACTTTGGACTGTACTCAGAAGAAATTGCTTTTGTTTCTAATGGACTTTTTCAGTGAGATGCAGTGAAGTGGTTTATAATTGGTATGCAGGTTTACACAAAACAAGCTGCAGTGCAGAACTGTCTCACCAGAAAACAGCCACTGTAGATGTGTTATGGAAGACTTTTACAGGCCACAGTTATTAACACCAACATTTCCTGGCTACCTAAACTTTCAGCATGCTTTTGAAAAGAACACAGAAAGATCAAGCCCAAATATAATCCACTAGAATTAAGTAGAGAAAAAGGATACTCACCTGAAATTCTGGTTCCTGTATCATTTAAAAAAACGTATTGTCACTCATGAAGTATGGGGCTCCCAGCACAAAGACAGGTCAGGCACTTCCTAACTGAAACTCTTCTGACCCAGCAATGGCAGTTTCAAAGCGGAACACATGCTCCCCTGTCAAATACATTAGTCTGCATTGCCAACTGCCAGTAGCGTGGTCATATAATGTATGAGGCAGGTGTTCACTGAAAGCCAACAGCACTCATCTAGTACTCACGCAGAAGCTCACACTAGATGAGGTTGCATATTATCAAGTCTCACCCAAGTGATTAAACTAGCTACTCTCCCGGTTGAGCTTTGGTAAACATTTGTGGCAGGCTCAGATCTTGTTGTTAGACAAAAAAGGCTGTGATTAACTCATCTGCTGCATCCGCTAACTTCTGATGTACAGTATGGGAACACATACGTTCTCTTGAGAGAAAGGTGGCGTTTCCCAAAAGGAGGATGTTTAATTACCTGTTCCTAAGCGTAAGCTGAAGATTAGGGGAATTCATATTCTGAAAACATCACCAATGACTTGGAATAAAATCACTTCCCTTTGTTCATTTGGTGGAACAGGGTCAATAACTTTCTTCCTAGAAATAATATTATTTTCTTTAACTGTTGTCCTGGTACACAAGTTTTCTATTTGCATACTGTTTCCTCGGGAGACCACAGTGAAGATTCCTCTGTAGGGAGGAATGCAATCCTGACATTCAAGGTCACAGTCACAGTCACCCTCCCTAATGTTTCTCCCCTCTAATGTTTTTCCTCTCTATATTGTAAGATCCCTGAGCCCACAACCTCCTTAGTAGGCGGCAGTTAAATTAAAAAAATTCCATTTGATCTGAAACAAAATCCTTTGCTTCAATTTGAAGATGGCAAAAATTCATATAAATTGCATCTCATAGAAATTGAAATGTTAAGAACAACATCTCATTTTGAAATTTTTTAGATAACATAGTTTGTATTTCTGGAAACTTTTTGCTTTGTACTCCTTCAGTACAGAAAGAAATCTGGTAAAATTGAAAAGAATACACAACACCTTTTAACTTCGACAAACTTGCATTAACTATTTATAACTGTTTCTGTTTATAAATATCAACAAGTTCCACTCATCAGTGAAATCTACATTACAATTCTGCATCTGTACCCTTAATTCTGTGCAAGTGCTTTAGACATGGTGTAACTTGGAGGAAAAAGAGTGTGGGAAGTCATTCTCATCACAGGATATTTAAATGGAAGGCACAACACATAGCCTCCATTCACATATCCAGTTTGGGATTAAAAACTGCAAATATAAAACTTAACTAATAGCTTAAGCACCTCCAACTTCCCTATTATGCAAGAGTCTGTACTTTTGAAGCAACTATGTTCCCTAAAAAATTCCAAATTGTTCCTGTGGTTGAAGTCTGATATTCCAAGACTGTTAGATTAAGCAACTCAAAATTGAAGGCTTAGGCAGTATCACAAGGCAGATAGCTTTTGTTTAGTTTTCATTATGTTTAGCATTTGATCTGTTCACCATTTACAAAACAACCACTTTTAGGACATCTGACGTATGAAGTTACTCAGGTGACACTGACATCATGTTGTATTCTATACAGGCTGTTTTAGATATCAAAGCAATCTGTGTCAGGATCTTTGGTAAAGTTCGGCTTGACTTAGAAGATGATTAAATCTTAGCTAATGCCAACTCTCATACTTTTGCTTCCACCTGTTCTTTGAAGCCCTGAATTTCATCGTCAGACTGTACTGAAAGGAACATCAAGCTAAGTGCAAACTCTCGGGCACAGTTTCATCTTATCTAATTTTAGGTACCTATGTCAGGCACCCAAGTTAGATGTATAATTGCCATAAGCTCCCCACACAGTCACGGAGAGAAACGAGCTTATCCAAAGGGTGATTAGACCACTTGAGGTCTAATTTACTCTTTAGAAATGTGTTTGTTCCTTTACTGACTATAGAGCAAACTTTGGTCACTATGTTCCTAAGTCAAGCACCTAGATTTAGGCAAAAGAAATCTAAGCCTTAAGCCTTTTCATGGTGTGCAGGGATCTCTAAAAGATCCCCTACATTTTCGAAACAGAGATCATAGTGACAAGTCTGTTTCTCAGATAAAGTGGAATGTTATACTGTATTAGACAGACAAAATGCATCTATTCAATAGACAGGATTTAGACGTGAATCAAGAAATACAGAATCAAATTCCCCAGGAACTAAAGAACAAAACCCTCCTTCACTCCAAATAAAAAAATTTGGTTTGGTTTTCTCTCCTAAAAGCTCACAGCACTGTATACAGCTGAAACAAACCCAATACTTTCAAGAGCTAACAAAATACTAATGTTGTCGTCACTTAATTCTATCCTTGATACTGCCTGTATCTGACACTTGCCACATTTTGTAATTTACTGCAAAAAGCATGCAGTTTGGGTGCTGATGTGTATAGTTATAAGAACCTACACAGAATCTAATTTTTCAAGGACACTTCAAATAAATTCTTTGGGTTTTCTTATTATAGAACTTGATGGTTACAGTTCCACGTTATTTTTGACTCCTAAAATATAAAATGGATGTGATAGACATCACATTTGTATTTTTTAACCCGCTGTGACTTCCTTTCTTTATCTCTTAAGTTACTGTGAAAGAGGACAGGGTAAAAAAAAGACCCATAAACAATGAAGTGCTATAATGATATGCCTCACAAATTCACTGCTGTGGCTTTGGGAAGAGTGCAAAACTTAATAGTACTGAAAGAGTCCATAAGCAATGTAAACAACACTAACTGCATTGTAAAGCATGCTAACTGGTGTATAAAGCTTTAAAGGGTCAGACTCTCATCACTTAAACATCATTTTATATGGGAGTTGAAAATCGTCTTCTTAGAATCTCTTAGCAAACTCAGGCCACTGATCCTCAAAAGTCAAAAGTTATATAGGCCACAGCTCTGAAAAAATCAGCAGCCAAAAGACTCAAGCACGCTTACTTTACAAAAAAAAAAAAAAAAAAAAAAAAAAAAAAGAAGATATGTTTGCCAAACTGTTGTAAGGACAGTGGTACAAATGACAAGAATGACATCTTGTTGCCCATGACCAATAAATCCTGAAGAACTTTGAACTTCTGAAGTTTCTGATCTTCTTGTGCTGGGAGACCATGAGCCAAAAAACTGAATCCGTCTCTATAGTAAATTTAAAAGATGAATATGCATAGATATCTATACTCTCATATACACATATACATATCTTTTGCTCTCTCTCTACACATATATATACATGATCCTCTCTATAAACATACATAAAATGCCCAACCTAAAATGTTCTAGTCAAATCAGCAAAAAGAATTAGCACACGTGGACTTGAACAGAAGTTTACCATAAAGGTAGAAATCTATTTTCCTGTTAAAACCTGGGGTACTGTGAAAATATAAAAATATAAAAACATTAGCTATATCTATTGTATCAAGTTTTTAAAACACATTAGAGAATAATAATAATAATTGTATTTCCTCATTCTATACAATTATAAATAAGAAAATAGATTTTTTTTTTTTATTTGCAAGTTCTTCTAAATGATTTTTGTACCAAATGTCATACCAACACTTGCATTGGTGTAACTCGTTCCAGAAGTAGCCCACACAGAACTATATAGGAGCATATCCCAGGCTTTAGGCAGAACTACAGTAAGATGTGTGTATCTGCTCCCCTAAACTGGGGACTCTTCCTCATTAAGTTTATGGAAAGAATAGACTGTAACCTGGATGCTGTTTTCACTTTCACATGCCCAGGATATTTTCTTTCTTGCTGAAAAAAGTGTGAACTTTTATGAAAAAAATATATATAACAGGAGACTTATATGCATATTATACTACTGTTCTGTCTTGAGGAAGGACATACTTATTTCCAAGACATGGATCATTAGTTTGTTGATCACAGAGGGGTCCAGTCCATCCTCCTTCACACTCACAGGAAAAGCCTGACTGGCTGGTAGCATGGCATGTTCCATGCACACAAACTTTCTTATGACAAGGCTCGCAACCTGGCAGAATTCCCACTTGCAGTGGCACATTTCTGAAGTCCTGGAGTTCGCTGTTGATATACAGATTACGGATGCAACCATGGAAGCTGGTGCCATTCTGTCCTGGAGATTGGCGTAAAGCTGCTATGTTATTTTTCACAGGCATGCCTAGGAAATTAATAATGGCAAATAATCAGTGTAATCTTTGGTACAATTTTCTATACCATTTTCCCCATTTTTAAACGTTTTAAAAGAAATATTTCTTCCTAATTAATTATTCTTAGATATTCAGCCTATAACCATGAGCAATGATCTAGTATTTGGAAATTGTCCTGGTTGTCAAGCATGCATGTAAACCAGCTCCAGACCCCTGAGTCTCTAGGTCCAGCTAAAGAGATATATATAGGACTTCATACAGGAAGCTCACAGCTGTGAAAAGGTTCAGATACATGCCTGTTTTTGACCTAGTGCAATTAAGTCCAGGACAGTACACAGTTTCTGAATCTTGGAAAAACAAAAGTTGTTGAAATTTAGAAGTTGATACATGATTTTTTTGTAAGCTGCTAAGATACTCAAATCCAGAAGAACGTAGTAGGACCAGCTCATCAATTTGGAGCTGGCATACACATTTCAAATGTGAAATTTTGCTAGTGAAAATTCTTGGAAAGAAACGCTTAACAGGAGGAGGTTCCGTTACTTTCAAAAATTTTTTTTTTCAGCATGTCTCAAAAAGAGATTAATAAAAAAGCCACTCGTAGTTTGCCATTACAGTTTTAAACAAAGGTAGTCAATAATAATAATAATTCAACATCAAAATACTTATGTGTAGATATTTCTAGATAGTGCAAATGCCCCTGATGTTGACC
The DNA here is from genome assembly GCF_000699145.1 of Aptenodytes forsteri. Classification (NCBI taxonomy): domain Eukaryota; kingdom Metazoa; phylum Chordata; class Aves; order Sphenisciformes; family Spheniscidae; genus Aptenodytes; species Aptenodytes forsteri. The sequence continues at coordinate 3,623,170 of NW_008795253.1, read as the reverse complement.
ATTTTCAGAATAATTCCTCTGTTGTAGTCTATAATTGTCACAGGTGTAATTGGAGCAGGAGGTATATGCAATGCAGTTATCCTGTTGTGGTCAGTTAATCATTTAAGACTAATTCAGATGGGACATTACTGTTAAACATTGTTTCCTTGTAAAAATGAAGTTTCTTCTACTCCTACCCCCTGCTTTTTTTTTGCCTTTTTTTTTTAACTTGTTGCCAACATATTGGCCTATATTAGTTAGTCCTTAAGGTATTACATTCAAATAATTAATACACAACTGCCTAAATACCTCCTGAGACTAATAAGTAAAGGAAATCAAAGTGTACTGAGCACTAGAAAAGGCTCTGTTTACCTGAAAATAAATATGCTTATTAAGCTGCACAGGTTTATTCATAGGCAAAATTAACAATTTTCATTCTGGTACTTAGTAAGATAAACCACAGAAAAAGGTAATGTTCTGCATAGTTGCTCCTTAACCATGTAAACTGGTAATTCTAATGGTTTTATACAGTTACTTTGAACAGTTAAGAGTAATGCAGAAGTGCTATGCAACCTAATGAAGTAGACCTGCCTTTCATTTAGAGGTTATTGTAATTTCATGTGCTAAGCTTCAGTGATTGTAGAAATGAACAATATTGCATCCATACTGCTGAAGAGCCTAATCTTCTTTGATCTTACCAGTTAAGTAAAATAGGCTTGGGACTATTATATTAAAAGACTCAGACTGCAATCATTAGTTTCCATTTCCTCAAAACTATTTGCCATATTCTCAAAACGCAGGGACAAGGCAGAGTCATCAAGGCCTCTTCACCCTGATGTCTCCCTTGAAAGCAACACTCAACAAATGTTCAGGCATATGGCCTGAGGTATCTAATAGCAGAATAGATGCACTGAATTTATCCATTGTAAAAATAAAAGCTGCATAAAACTAAGTACACCAATGCAATGCTAAACTAGATGTTATACTTGTGAGTGTCAGGAAATTTAGATATGATTTCTGGGAACCATATAAGCACGTATCACAACAGATAATATGAGGTATATCACATGTGATTCAGAGCATTTTTTTCTATGATCTCTAATATGGAAGACATTTGGAAACACAATGCAAGCATATACACAAACTTTTAGCCTATACACTTTTTGCTACTTCTAGCAAGTTACCAAGTGGTAGAAGGCCAAAGTGTGTGCAAAAGCTGCTCATATTCTTTAGAAATATTTCCTCGATAATTTTTAGATAAAGGTTCTTTATCAGTTAGGAAAGAACTACCACAGAAATGATGCAGACAAATATTTCAGTTCTATTTTCTGAAAGGTAAGAAAATAGTTCCCATCCCCCTTTAAGCTTTTGGTCACTGAACCTGACTACAGGTAAATTACAAAATTACTGCTCAAGAGGGCAAATGGTAAGACCCCTATTAAATAACAGTCATACAATAACACTGTCAAAATGAGTATCTCATTCAGAAGCTGCCAGAACAGAGCAGGCACAAATGAAAAGCAGCTGATGCCCTACCTGTCTCAGAAAGTAGAACAGAGCAGGCACAAATGAAAAGCAGCACCTGTCTCAGAAATAGGGACTTCCGTGAAACAAGGTGCCACTCTCAACTAGTAAAATATGCTCTAATTTCTAAGGGAAGAATGTGAAGTATCAAGGAAGTCTGTGACCCCTTTGAAGAGATTTTGAGAAGAAACAGATTGTCCCTTAAGACTTCTTACAAAAAGCCATGGGCTTTCAATATGATTTACTGAAATCTGTTATAGAAAGACTGAAAAATATCTAGTGTGTGTATTCTGACCACACAAGAGAGCCATACAGTTGGAAAAAGATTAAAAAAAAAAAAGAGTATAAATTGATTAGCCCATTTTCTGTAAAAATAAAGTTAAATTACCCTTCGAAACAACCCAAATATTGTGACCCAAGAATAACTTTGTCAAAAAGAAAAAGGAGGGGTGTGGAGAGAGAGAATGAGAGAGAGAGAGAGAACCATACAAGGGCTTGCTGTCAAGTCTGAATTTCATCCTGCCAGCTGAGGTGATGCTTACCAGAAATGCCATTTTAACAGGAAGGTGATAAGAGTAAGTGTAAGCTACATGATGATATAGGTGTCAAACTAAGACTTTGGCAAAGATAAAAATACTGCATAAAATCCTAGTGAGAATTTGAGTTCTTAACTGATGGAAATGTGTGATTGAATTCTCTAAAAATTCTAGATACAGTTGGATAAGGAAAAATTGAATGACTCTCAAAAAGATGGGTGATATAAAGATACAAGAGTTAAAGTTAATTGTCTCAAGAATTTTAAAGATCATAAATATATAAACGTAGAAAAAGAACAGAAAAGTTTAAGCGCTGAATATCAACCTACTGGTTTTTTGCTTTATTTTGTAATAATGTGCTTCTAATAATGGTTTTCATTATGTTTTGGACCAAAATTTTCTATGACAGCAGAAATAATTGTCTGCTTGGAGCCTGAGCATTCTATAGCCTCAGCCTATAGAATGAATAGAATTCATTCTATTCTATGAAAATGGAATTTCTTCTATTCTGAAGAATAGAAATAGAAGGAACACAGGGCTTCTGTAAAGAATATGCACTAGGATGAAAAAGACTCCTGCTCTTAGGACTCAAACCACTAAAGGAAAAGGTTATTTCAAAATTTATTTCTTCTGATACTTCAAAATGATGATGTAGATTAATATGATTCTTCTAATGGAGACACAGATCTGCAAGGTGAAGAAGCAAGGAGGAGAACCACATGTCACAAATCAACAAGTAAGTGTTAGCACTGCACAGAATAAATGTTTATAGTTGGCAGTCTAGCCTCATTTCATTAAGAGGTGCCCGTAACAGACAGGGGGATCATCCTGCACTAAGCTCAGTTTTCAAGGAGTGGCAAAATTGGCCTTAGCAGTCATTAAATAACAAACTGATGTTGACAATATAAGTAAGCAAGCACACAATGTCTTATTAGAATCTAGGATCATCTCTCCTTCCAAAAAATGTGGCATAGGACACTATGTAAACAACACTGCAGAAGTGATACACATAGAAAAATGCAGATGTGCTTCCACAAGGCAATCCTCCTTTGAAGATTCATGATATGAAGCAATTTTAAAGGCAGCTCATACATTTGATAATTTTAATTCTTTTCTCTGCTGGTATGGGGAGCGATGACTAATGTTGAATTCTATCTTGTACTTCTTCTCATCTTAGATGGAAGGAGGCAATGACAAAATCTGAAAAGATTTGACAAAAAAGCTGAAGTGTTTCAAGGGAAGAATGGGGATTTTCAGAGGCAAAAGTCAATTTACCCCTCATCACTTGTAACTGAGGCACTTGTTACACTGGTTTTATAGGAGAAATAGACTATTCTTGCTCTGAATCAAAGCAGCTTCCTGTTTTTCTTTCCCATTAGAGGTAAATCTAAGCAGCTACCCTGAGCTTTTCTTTATATTTAGAAAAAGGATAAATAGCACCTTTGCTAGAGAAAATAGGCATTTCATGAATGTGCTACTGGTAGCATAATTTTTTGCAAGGAGGCAAGATGCTCAAGTCTAAAAACTTATTCTCAGACACAAAACAGTTCTTAAGAATTAGACAAAATGAAAAAGAACGTAGGTATTCTTTTTACAGAAAGAACAGATCAGAAGGAGACTCCTTACATGTCTCCTATAAAAGCGTAAAGTTAAACTAAGTAGAAGATGAAGACTGGTAGAAGATCAGCAGTATTTAAAAACCATGCTGAATCTCTGATCCCTAAGAACTTAGACTTGCTACCAAGGACAGTAAGAAGGCACAAAGTGGTGGCTGAAGTTTCTGACTCTTTTAGGTCAGAAGGTTATGCAGGCCCATCAGAAATTCAACAGAAACTGCTGGTTAAAACAGTGGGCTTGAATCCATAGTTCTACAGAGTAAATTGCAGCAAATGATCAAAAATGTTTCAAATAGTTTATCTCCACAATCACCTACTACCAATTTTACTGAAAGAAACAATTCTTTCTTCTCAAAACAAAACAAAAAAACCCAAACCCTGCCACATACTGTGAAGCAGGTTCCCTTCTTACCTAATGTCTTAACTCCTATCAGCCCTAAGCAATAAGATCTCCAGACAGAAATTATACTTCACGGCTTTATACCTTGCTATTATTTCCTGCAGATATGTGTAATGAGTGAAATAGAAATGTAAAACATGATCGAAACAGAATGCTACCATTCTACACTTTCTGAATAGGCATTACTGCATCTTCAGGTAGCTAAACAATGTTAAACACACTTCTTCAGTATAATAAAAAACTCCATAACAGTAGAAAATTACAGAATTTTACAGTAGGCATCAAATATCCGTACTGATAAAAAAGCAACAGGTGCAGTTTGAGGACGTATTATTTGTTAAAACTGAAACTATTGAGATTAACTGCTGAAATTTCATCTTAAGGTGTTATCTCAATGAATGAGTCTCTTACCATGTGTTTATTAATGTATGTTACTAGAGTAAATTAGCTATGATACTGTTAGTAAGAAGCAGTAAGATCCTCTTACCTCCTACATACAGTGGAGAATCAAAATTCAGAGTGGATTGCTTTGACAAATTGGTAATTATCTTGGGGCTTCCTCCATCGATAGATAAAGACAGAATCTGATCCATAGCTAGCAGCTCCACAATGTGGAAATTGCCATCATTAATAGTTTCCACACTGCAAAATAAACATTAATATTAATTTTAAACAGTTGACGGTCTGGTTAGAACAGTTTTTGGTCGTCTTCCCTTTTAATTGTTAATACAGCATCAGAACAGAACTCCTCCCGGAATACAGTCTCCTGAAAGCTAGATTTTAAGTAAGGACATGCATATATGCTTAAGAGCTAATACAATATAATAACCCATCAATAACACTCTATTAATAATACGTATTGTAAATTAATAGCCCTTTTTCATTCAAAGTTATTCCTGTCCTCATAAAGTAATGAACTGTGTAAATATAGATGATGTTCTAGATATCAGTTGAAATACATTTACTAGGCAGAAAGGCGAACACAAAAAAAAATTGGAGTTCTTCTGCAACAATGATCAGAGGGCTGGAACACCTCTTCTATGAAGAAAGGCTGAGAGAGATGGGGTCATTCAGCCTGGAGAAGAGAGGGCTCAGGGGAGACCTTACTGCGGCCTTTCAATACTTTAAGAGGGCTTATAAGAAAGATGGAGAGAGACTTTTTACCAGGGCATGTAGTGGTAGGACAAGAGGTAACCATTTTAAAGTAAAAGAGGGTAGATTTAGATTAGATAGAATCTATAAAGTAAAAGAAGACAATGCAAGGAAGAAATTCTTTAATATGAGGGTGGTGAAACACTGGGACAGGTTGGGACAGGTTGCCAGAGAAGTTGTGGATGCCCTACCATTGGAAATGTTCAAGGTCAGGTTGGATGAGGCTTTGCACAACCTGATCTAGTGGAAGATGTCCCTGCCCACGGCAAGAGGGGTGGAACTAGATGATCGTTAAAGGTCCTTTCCAACCTAAACCATTCTATGATTCTAATGTTATTTTAAGATATTATTTGTGCGTGCATGCATGTGTGTGTGTACACGTGTGTGTATCCTACATGTTGCATAGTATTGGGTTTACATATTTTGCAAGTCTGAAGGCCTGAGTTGACTCCAGTGATACATAAACCTACTATTTCATGGAAAATGGAACTGCATCTAACCTTAGTCCTGCCAGACAAAATCACATCATTGGTCCAGACAGCTCCACTGACACTAGTAATAAAGTAATTTGTTATCTTTATTAGGCACAGTAATTTCTGTGTGTTCAGCTTCTGGCTAGTACAGTGAATACCATAATCATTTTTTTTCCTTGCCTACATGTACCATTTCCTTCTGCTTACTAACAAGATATGAACCCACTAGTAGGAGAATGCCTGAAAGGTGTCATGCAGAAAAGGCTTGATTCAAGCATGGTGCTTATGCTGTGTAAGGACAAACCTACACGTGTTACTAAGTACAAGAAATGGCTGCCTATACTTACCAGCCTCAATATCTACACAGCAAATGTTTAAGTGCAGGGTACCTACTCTGCACATGAACACAGTTTAGGTACGTCAGAGAAGGAAGAATATTATTACTCAATGCTGGGACTGAATATATCATTGTACTTACATTACTTCCAGCCCATTTTCCACGGGAGAATTAAGAGCTGAATGTATGGCTGCATGGAAGTTATGACAATGAGCTGTAGTCCAGAGACCAGACATTATAACCATTCCCATGAAAGCCTTTATTTGCTTCAGGGCACCATCAAATAAGTGAGCTTAAGCCTTTAAAAAAAAAGTTATTTAAATGAACCAACTGTATGATAGACTGCAATGGACTGAACAGTCATACAGTCAGTTAGCTCTTCTCATTAAGAAAGCAGCATAGCTGAAAGGGATTAGCTTCCTAAATCTCAAGGCAAAAATCAAGCAAATTACCTTATAACATCCTTAGCGATGTTTTAATTAACCTAACTGCTTTTGCCCTGGAACAGATCAGAAGCACTCACATGGTCATTTACAGCTGTGACACATTAAATAACTTCTTAGCTATTTTTTACCAACTCTAACTATTTGGACAGGTTCAGCTCAATACAGATAAAAGATCTGCATAGTAGCATGCATGCTTTACATAAACTCAGCTCTGTGTGAAAGTGTAAACACACAACAGAGCAGGCACAGGCAGAATAAACACTTTTTGGGAGTGGGCAGGAGGGGGACTGCCAGGTTCCATGTGGGGAAGGATAAGGTCAGGGTTCATCATTCCTAAAGAGTAAGGTCTATTCAAGGTATTAAAAGGTTTGTTTGCTGTGTTCAAGCAATAAGAAAAGTGCCAGGATTAATTTATTTAACGCATCTCAATGAATCTGGGAAAAAAGTTGTGCTAAGAAATCAAAATGCATATGACTTCTTGACTTAAGTAAGCAAGAAACCCTCATATAATGTTCTTGTTCCAAGGAAAGTTATGTTATTTTACAACTTACTAACCTTTCACACAATAGTATTTAAAAGGACGAGAGCAACACAGAACATGCATTTTTATAGCAAGAGGTCATTCTGGGGGATGTATAAAACATAATGTATAAAGGGAATGCGTCTCTGTTAAGAGTGATTATTAAAAGCTTCTAGTTTAAACTGTTTTACTGGTAAAAATTTACTGCAGAAAGAGGAGCCCTTCTAGGTAAGGGTGGTTTAAATTAAAGGGGAAATAAACACAAGGCATATCTGTGCAATATTTCCTGCCAATGCACTTACATTACTTCTAGCCCATTTCCCATTGGACAAATGAGAGCTGAATGCATAGATCCTAATGAAAAGCTGTAAGAAAAACTGATTTAAAGCTTCTGGAACTCTGTAGAAGAATAAAGATTTGGGAAGAAATATTCCCATATTTCCAATAAATATATGATGAAAACTAGTTTACAGAATGAAAAGGTTTTTGGTTTTTTTGTGTAAAATCCATTTAACATTTAAAAATGGACATCCAGACAGAACAAAACCCAAGTGGATCAACTTTCCCCAAATAACCATCTCCAATGAATTAATTTTCTTTATTAGTCTCGGCACTGCCGTCATCTCATTTTGTTACTCATTGACTGATGAGTGCTTTTGGGATGATGGCTCTTTCTGCAGTCAATTCCCATTGGTAAATCAGTTCTTATTCACTCTACACAGCTAACTGCTGTTATTGTTGATTCTCCATATTTATCATGATTAAATCATCTGTTTGTAACTTTGTTTTGTTGCTACTGCAAGCACCTCTGTAGGCTTTACAGCTCCCCTTTGATTCCTATTCAACACACCATTTCTTGACTGCCATTTATATTATAAAACTTCTATTTGAATCTCTCTATTGGCTGTTTTTTTATTTTCGCCTGTTTCAGGCATCTCATCATTGTTCAGTGGAGTATGACTTGTCTTATTCTTTTTCCTATACTATCCATGAATCTTCACTTCCTTAATGAAATCTGTAAATCTCTTGATAAACTTATCAGTTTTTAAATTTCCTTTCTGTCCTTCTCACTGTAAGCAACTTCTCATCTTAGTTTGCAAACTATCTACCCTGTTACCAAATCGTTCTTAAACCTCGTTGTTCTTTGTCTTCTTCATATCTCTCTGATAAAACATAATACATTAACTTGTTTTCTTTTATAATTCATTACCTATTTGAACTGGGTCTGGCTGGGATGGAGTTAATGTTCTTCATAAGAGCTGATATGGTGCTGTGTTTGTGACCACAACAATGCTGATAACGCACTAATGTTTTAGCTGTTGCTGAATCATATTTGCACTGTGTTAAGGTCTTCTCTGTTTCTCACTCTGCCCCGCCAGTGAATAGATTAGGGGCGTGCATGAGGTTAGGAGGGGACACAACCAGGCAGATGACCCAAACTAACCAAAAAGATATTCCATGCCACATAATGTCATGCTCAGCAGTAAAAGGGAGAGGAGGGGGTGTTTAGGTAGGTTAGCCATCTTCTGCTTGGGAACTGTCTAAGCATCAGCCTACCCATGGGAGATGGTGGGTGATTGCAATTGCAGCACTTGTCTTGCTTTGTTTTCTTTCTTTCCTCCTCCACTTTTCCTTTGGTTATTAAACTATTTTTATCTCAACCCATGATTTTTCTGACTTTTACTCTTCCTTTTCTCTTCCCCTGTCCCACTGGGGGTGGAAGGGGAGGTGAGTGAGCGGCTGTGTGGCACTTAGCTGCCTACCGGGGTTAACCCATGACACCATTTCACAATATTATTTTAGCTATTTATAATTTTGGTAAACTTCAACTGTTTCTTCTAAAATTTTCCATACTGAATTGTGCTTGAAACTGATTTTTATTTTTCTAAACAGACCAGATAGTTTCCCAAACTGAAGGGAACACACTCCTATCTCTTATGCTTCTATTAACCTTGTTTTGCAGGTCATGACATTTGGCAGTGGGCTGGCACCATGTCTATCCATTTGTCATCTTTCTGAAAATCCACTGAGGCAAGGTGTTAAAATATTGAAAACGTGGAAGTCTGCAGAAACTGGAGGGCTAGATCCCCAAATTCTTTGTCCATGCTGGCTATATTTCAACACACAGATGATTGGCACCTTCCCTCCAGCTGTACTTTTGGGCTGCAGTAGTACTTGCTGGATCTGGGCCTGCCAGCCCATTCAAAGAGAAGGTATTGCCTTAGCTAGATCAAGGTTACATGGACAGAGAAAGAAACTGTGTGGTTCTCATTCAGAAGAAGAAAAAATTAGGCCTACAGAGAAAGAAGAGAAAGAGGTAGGACTGGACAAGAAACAGCTGGAATAAAGCAAGAATCAGAGTAATGGATGGTAGTGGATTGTAAGGAAAACAGGACTGAAAATTGAGTCAATGAGGAGACTGAGAAAGACAAAATAGAGAGGAGAAGTGAATCAGTAGGTTAATGTAGATTATGTCTGTGAGCAGTTTTTGAGCAAAGATGATCAGATCTAGCTGGCTTAGAAAAAAATGAAGGGAGGGAAGGGAGGAAAGAAACCAAAGGGAGGGACTGAAAGAAGGACAGGAAACATGACAGGACACAGCTTTAATAGGTAACAAAGGTACAGAAAGAGAACATGCAATGAATGGGTGAAAAGAAGGTAAAGAGCTGAAAAGGGGCAGGAAATGTCACAAAGATCCTAGGAAGGTAAAACAGTAAGAACTGGAAACAGGGATTGCTGGAAACAAAAGTTAGAAAACCAGGAACAGGTTGGAAAGGATGAAGGGATTAGAGTCTAATGTGTAAAAGGTCCTGTGCTACAACGTACTCCTTTTTAGAACCTGAAATAGAAATTAAGTAATATCTAATTTGTACAGTGATCACTAGATGCACAAACATATATACAAATGTGGGAATGTATACATGGCTTCCAACATATGTACTTCCCTCAAGGGCAAAAGACTTCATTACAGTTGATCTCAGTACCATTACATGACAATTTTCAAATATCTCCTAGAAACTCACCATCAGGCTTATTTGAAATGAATATATAATAATATACAAGTGTGTATCTGCTTCACTAAACAACCATGTCACCTTGTAAGACTTCACTACTTTCCCATCCCTTTCTTCACCGTGCCTGCATTCTCCACTTGTCACATAATTCAAAACAGCTGATCAACTATGTAGGGGAGATGCTTCTAATTGTTCTGTAACACTAACCTAATTGGGACTGTTTGTTAATTGATTACTTTGTTATTAATCCCTTCTACATTTATGGTTTTTAATTTTACCTGTGTGAGTATTGTTTTCCAATCTTTTTCTAGAAAACTAAAATGGACAAGTGTGAATTACCACTATATATCACATTCCAGTAATACTGGAGAAAGTGTTAAATTGATGAGAAGGAAATATATGTTTTGAATGGGAAGAAACATTCTATTCTCGATAGATTAAACAAATGGGAGTGAAAATAACTTGAAATTACATATGATCCTGATTCCTATTGCTTCCTATTCTCAGACAGCTGTACCTGTCAAAATAAAAATCAACAAAAATAATTAAACTCCTGACAAAACAATCTAAACTTCTTTAGCACTATCCCAGATAGAAAAGAAAAACAATCTTATTTTGAATTGTAGTCATGGAGAAAAGTGAATGTTTCATGCAATTTTAGATTTGTGTTAAATACATCAATCCCCTGTAAAGTCAAATCCTATTTTTAATATTTGAAAATTTATACAATTAAAATACATATACTATTTCCACATGTTAAACCATTTCATGGAATTGTAAAAAAACCTTATGAAATACATATTGCATCAGAAAATAAAAGCAACCTTAAGATGCTTATTGTAAAAGGCTATGTTTTTACTAAAGAACTTTATATTGTATTTTATAGGAATGATTTTTTTTTCCGTGGAATGCTCTTAGTAATCTACTAAAACCACAGTTCCCTTGGTCTTATTACCTAACAAAGTTTAGCATTGTTTCCCTGCTATATAAACTTAAGCTTTTGATTTTATATTGCCATTTGAGTGCAATAATTTCTAAAAATCATTTATTTTCAATGAAATGTTCCTAATAGAATGCAGAACAATGTCAGCTGCTACGAACTCCAGCAAGTAAATATAGACTAGATATAATTTTACAACACAAAAGTGTAAATACAGCAAAAAGAAGATTCAAGGAAAACCCATTTAATACTTCCGCTTTACTTCTGCATGTATTTGTAGCAACAATAGGGCAATCAAGGCCAAGAAGTGATGCCTGTTGTCTTTTTGCTCACTCTTGCAATGTCTGTCTGCAAACTCTTGAAAAGTTACATAAAACCTCCCTGGAAATTCAGGTGGTAATTTTTCAGAGAACCAGAGAAATTTGACTTTAAAAAAACCTTAAAAATTATGCTCCAGAAGCAGATGTGGATTCTGTCTCTTAATGACTTTGGAAGCAAAAAACATTTCTTTTTCAAGGGTAGTGCCTTTTTTCAGAATCAGGGTTTTCACTCTCTCTTTACTTGCCAGGGAAAAGTCCCACATTATACGACTGCCTAACACAGAAGAGTAACTTCCATTTCATTTCTGCTTATGCAGTATAGTTCTGCACTTTACCCTGCACACTAGGAAATTATTTGGCAGTAACATCATGGAAAAAACTCCACTTCCACATGTGAGCTTTACACAAATGTATAAATATTCTGCTGAAAGCGAACTCTTACTCAGTTTTAATGGATCAAATAACATATTATCTTTCTGACATATCTGCATTAGAGTTATTTTCCAAGCCAAATCATGTCTTTTGGCAATAGGTTTTAAATGTCTGACAATACATTCATTTGAATATATTTCTTTTAACCATCTATTCAAAAATGTGACTTTAACATAAGGAATTAATGTTTTGTTTCAGTTAGAAATTTGTTTCATCTGGGTTCACCTGTAAATAGCAGAGGCTGGATAAGATCCTGTGTCATAACTGACCCTCACTCTACCCCGGTACAGCTCTACTGCTATATGATCTTTATCGCCTTTGTAGAGCAGGATTCCACTGTCTTCATCTGTGGCAATCTAGTTAAAAGAAAGAAACACTTAGAAAGAACTAAAAACAAATATGAAATCAAAATGCTGTATTAAGTGAATCTCTGAATTTACTGCCATAGTCTGTTACTTCACTATAAAATTCTTCCTTGAAGGACAACCTGACAAAATTCTTTCTCTTCCTATTAATAAGCCCATCTACTTCAATATGAATATAGAGTTATTCCAGTGACTCTTCTAGATTTTTAGCTCAAACTGTGAAAAGCTCTTTAAGTGAGCCAATGACAACTTTGGCTAATTTTCCACACCATGAAAAGTCACTTGCACTCCTTTCCAGATCAGAATCTGCAACACAAACAGTCTTACCTGTAGAGTGATATTGGTTTGGGGGCGTATCTTAGCTGAAGGGATTTGTAGATAGGATTCTTTGTTGACGAAGTTTATACTGATCAGCTTTTCACATTTCTCACCCTGGTAGCCTGATAAACATTGACAGATTGGTTCACTCTCTTTTATGATACACTGGGCTCCATTTTGACATTCATAATTATCACAAGGGCTGGTGCGAGGTAGACCCTTTGGTGGAGAAAACCCAAAAAACAAGCCACTAAATACAAACAGAAAAAATTAGTATTTCCAAAAAAAAAAAAAAAAAAGGCAACTTTGACAAATGACATACAGGTTTGTACTGTCTTCAGATCTTTCTCACCTGTATCCTTCTGGGCAAACGCATGTATATCCATTAACTGCATCAGTACACTGCGCTCCATTTTTACATTTGTTGTCCTGGCAGTCATCAAAGTCAATATCACAATGCTCACCTACATATCCAGGTGTGCAATCACATCTGTGAAACAGGAAAGGAAGTGGGATAGCACAGTGCCTTTTAATACAGTGTGCTTATGACAAAGTTAAGGAACTACCGAATTGTTTAAAACTCAAGAAAAAATGCATTACTGTGACTTTGTGTGTAAAGACTATGTAGCTTAATCATGTTATATGGGGAATCTACATATGTAATGAATACAGGTTTGCTAGTTACACATGGTTACTCATCTGCCATTATATTGAAGAATTGTGGTTTAAATCTAGAGAGCCCTCATGAATCATTTTGACAGTTGTTCTTGGAATTTATGAGTAATGCAGAATGTTACGGGATGTTGTAAGTGGTTGTGAACACTAAAAATAATCAATATGCTTAGTTGCTGAAACCAAGACAAATAATCCAAGGCTTGTATTATACTGATGGGTATTTTCTTTGTCAACTGAACAGCTATGAATGGACCAATGCTCCATTTATACAGTTTAGAGGTTATGCATAAATTTTTCCCCTTGAAGTTCCACCAGCCTGATTTACTATAAATAGCTCCATGGTTAGTGAACTAACAGAAGTCTCAGAACACATCCTCTGCCCTCCCCGGGCCCCCACTGAACTAGAAACAGCATATCCTCAAGACAGTATGTAATGTGTGTTTCCCTTCCTCTGCCCCCCCATACAACTCTCATTGTTAATGCTAGTGGCATTTCTTCAGGGAATTCTTGTATATTAGACTGAGTGAATGCCCAGAACTCTGTGAAAAATGAATGGAAAAGATTACAAATTCATGCATCCACATGATTTTATTTTTTTGAATTAAGATGTATGTAATTGATTTCATTAGGTCTTGTGGTTCCCTCCTTGGTGTTGTTTGTTTTAGTATCTAAAATTTGCTCTAAAGTGCCAAGAGTGATTTTAAATAGCTGTGTAACTTTAAATTAAGTACTTCAATCAAATGTCTCAACTTTTATTCAACATATACGAATAAGAAAAGTGAAAAAAGAATATAAAGCACGCTATTAAAAAGCTGACTAAGTGAGATACATGCTTGAATTTACTGCGTGTGCTACTTTCTGATTTAAAATCTCAGAAAGTAACATGGAAGATTAATGAACTAGGCAGTAAAGTATAAGATGCCAAACTAGGTTTACTCAAGTGGCATGCAGAAAATAAACATAACACATAACAACTTAAATCCAACAAGTTTTCTATTTTCCAGTTGAAAACTACCAACTTCATTTCATGTTCATTTGAATATTTAATATATTTGACTATCTTTTGCCATATTTTAAATAAAATGTCATTTTCTCAGTAGTAGGAATAATAAATAATCTGATTTCAGCACAAGCACATACTGTACATAAAACAGGTGCTTAAGACAACAATTGAAAGTTGCAAGTTTCACATATTTATTAACCTAAAACCTATTAAAACCACTTTAAATAGTGCATACTAATTAATTATGAGAAGGATATGGTGTAATTAAAGATTAGTTATCCTGGGGATGGAATTCTTTAGTTTGTACCTTCCGGAGTGCCTTCCTAATAATCTCTTTCACAATTACTTCTCAGAAAGCAGTATAATTATTCCACTTCAATTAAATGCAATTATTTTCCTACTGTCCAAGCTACTAAAAGGGTTTTGTATAGACTGTCACATAGACTAACTGCTCTACTCTGCGTTCTTATTTAAAATCTGACTGGAATAAGAACTGTTAAGGATCAGTAAAATTCAGTAAAACATAGTTAAGATAATAATGTAGATCTACATGAAAATAACGGCCTATTCTGCCATAATGCTTGATAATAACTGAAATTAGTATTTTGAGAATAGAATTTGCTTCCACTAAAACAAAAGAAGTTAAGCAGGATAAAAAAAATAGAAATTTAGACTCAGTTGGACTGTGACAATATTTTAGACTTACTTGTATCCTTTGGGTGTCAAGATACACTTTGAGTCATGCTGGCAAGGATTCAGGTTTTGAGCACAGAAATCTAGTTTCTCCTCACAGAGCTCACCTGAAATATAATGTATGCTGTCAATTCAGTGAAAATATTACAGTGACCTGAAAATAGCTGTTTCTATTTTAAAAGTAACTGCTACAACTTTTGTTAAACTGAAAAATGCATACTTCATGATATAATAATAAATACTACATTTATAATAAATACTAATAAATAAATAAATATTAATAAATAAGTAATAGCAATAAATACTAATCTTTCTGATATGTCCTTTATGGAAAAAAAATTAGTTCAATGTCAATCATGTATCCATAGATATAAATGATAATTTTATGAAAAAATATTTTTTCTTTTACAATATTTATCTAGCTCTGCTGTACAGGAAAACACTAGTGATTGAATTTCTTCTCACCAGGACAAACAAGCCATCAATATGCTTTTCTCTTATTTATTTCTAAGCTCATTACACACAGAAATACCCAGATTTGCACTATAAGTAATCTATTACCTGAAAAAAACCCTGTTAGTATCACTGCATGTCATACAATTCTAATTAACCCAAAATGAAAACTTGCTTTCTACTTTTTCTTAAATATGATTCTCCAATTTTTGCATTTGTTAATGTTCCATAATTATCTATAACCTGTTCTGTGAAAAGAAAAGAAAAAAAAAAATCTGTGTCAAATGTCTACCCTTCCCTGCTGCTAGAGGCCTAACAGTGGATCTAATTTCCAACATGGGCTGTATAATCTAGAAAATATTTTAATATGATTAAAATATTATTTCATTTGCAACTTTATGACAAGGAAATGCTTACAGGTATATAAACAGATCAACGATGTCTTGTTCCTGGACTAACTCATCAGAAGATACCATGAATAGTGCACTCGCGAAGTTTATCACTGGTTTGTAAGATAGATATACTTATTCCAGCATCCGTATGAAGAATATATGCATAATCAACAGGTGTAAACCCTGTGCCTGCTGAATTTAGGGACTCACAGGTCTATCAGGCCCTAAAACTATGGAAGGAGTAGGGTTGCCCCTTGTCATTTGTCAAGTAATAAAAGATGAGCTAGTGAGCAAAGAGAAGTAGAACTGTACACCAAAATGAGGAAGAAAAGAGCAGAAGATAGCGGTGGATGAGCAGATACTTTCACTGCTCAAGCTGAGCTTTCCTTCAAAGAGGCACAATATTTGGCATCCCTCAGTTTTAGTTATCTGCGTGTGGTAGTGGCCCGCAGCGTAGTTAGCTGAAGAATCAGTACCTGCTGGAGATTAAAATAGCATATAACGGCTTCACCTCTTTCCTGTAACTGTTAACACAGTACTGAGGATAAGGACAGCACCACCATGAATACAGTATGGGGAAAGAAGGACAGACCATTTAGGGACACAATTCGGGTAGAATCAGGAACAGGTAGATTGGAAAAAGGGAGAAAGGTATAGGATAACAACATTGGAATGGAGATTTTGGAGAGAGTATATGAATGAAGATGTCTTCCAGAATACACACGCATGTGTGTGCACGTGTATCAGCTCATCAGCTACTACTGTCATTAAGCAATAAGGTTTCTGACATTTTACACTGCTCCTTGCCAAGTGCCTAGTACCACACAGAAGCTGCCTTCTTGCTTACACGGGCTTCTCTGGAAGCAACAGTAGATGGTTAAAAGTCTATTTGTCTTTTTTTTTTACAGGTTCAACTGATCCTCCAGAGAAATTTGTCCTTTCCACAACAAGTGTGCTTACACACTAGTGTTTAAAACTGCGTATCGTGAATATGAATACTGAATACGCAGGACCTGAGACATTATTTCCAGGACTTACCTCTTAGGGTATATAAAACTTATTTCAAATGATGGACAAATAAACAAAAACTTAGAAGAGTTGAGGAACAGTCTACATTAAAGCAAGGACAGAGAAAAAGGCAAAACTGAACCAGAGCCAAAGATGGTTATGCTGGATAAAAACACATCTGAAACATGTATGCTGTGATAACACATTGGACCTTTACAACTTCAAAAATGAGAGGAGAAGCCAAAACCACCTAGACAAGTACTTTGCAGCCATCCTAAAGATCCAGACTTGTTCTACACAAAGATTTAAAAAAAAAAAAATTAAAAATTGACAGCACATTACCAGTTTGCAAGTAGTGCATTTTCCCTACAAAACCAAATAAAGCTTTGAGTTAACACAAGAAAATGGCCTTCAAGCACAGGCGTCCTCAGGAAAACTGTCAGTAACAATGTGACTTAGTCAATATACGTAGGAAACTGAATGAAGATCAAATGCAGGCCACTGAAGATGACTAATACAAAGGATTTTAATTCTATCCTCAAAGCCTCTTCAGACTCTCAATGGTCTTAGTCTGGAAATGTGCAACTGTTATGACTAGGTCAGTGCAAAAAGAATCCTGAAATACCAGGGATTCTTTGCATCCCACGATATATCAAACAAAAACCAGACCCCTTTCTCTTTTCAAAGGGTTTTGTTCAAACAAAGACATATCTGAGAGGAAGTAATTCTTCACATAGCATTTAGTAAATTTGCAGAACTTGATGTAATAGCTGAAATCCGTTTAAAGGCCAGCAACATTTAAGAGTGATATATAAATACGGGAACAGAGAATTCAGATTTTCAGGAACTTGGAGTAGAGTAAGCAAAAATCACTGTTTTTTTAACCTAGTCTATACACATTCCTATGGCTTAGAAATGTATATATGTGCCTATGTATATGTGTATATATGCATATATATACACACACACCCCCATACAAATATCTTATTATGGCATATATTCTATATTAAATTACATGCAGAACTGCAAAATATATGACACCCCAATTACAAATAATAAAAATATGGCTGTTCAGTGCTTACAAGACTTGGACAAAAACACCTCTAAACATTCCCAAGATTATTAATTCTAACAGTATATCAGAGACTTTCTGAAAGTGACATATTGATCCTATCTTTCAAGCAGGGCTGGAGGTTTGCTGTCTCTAGTTAGAATCATAGTAAAAGTTCAGTGGAAAAAACCCAAAATACCTAGAAAAACGCAAATTAGGACTGGCATAATGGGAACATGCAATCTCACCATTGCTGTCAACTTTACTGAACTGGCATTGATTTTGCTACAGGATAATATTTGGGCTATGGCTTAGATTATTATTGGCACAGACCTCTGAAATTTCTTGTGTGGCAAACAGCTTTATTGAGTAGTGTCTAAGCCTGTCCATTTTTTTAAACCCCCCTCCCCCATCCAGGTACTTATAAAATACATGATTTCTTAGTTAGAGTACACTGCATTTTAGTAGTCATAGGTTGATGGCCCTAATATCTTCTGAACTACACTGAAAGCTGAATCACCTCATGAAAAGCTCAGGGGCACTTGAAAAGTCTTAATTCCCAAGTCATAGCTGTGAATCCTGCATAGAGACTGAGGGTCACACTGGAAGTTTAAGTCTGAAACAGGCTTACAGTTTTGAAAAATGTCCACTTCAAATCGTAAGATCAATGTTACACTACCAGGCCTACTGCAGCCAAATGGCTTGCAAACATTGTCAGGTATTTTTGATATTATGATCAGACTTTGATCTGAGTACTCTGTAGAAAAGTGCACAGACTGAAAAAGAAGAGAAACAGTGATTCAAAAACCCACTTGTCTTTAAAAGACAGGACTTTTTGTGCTGTGACAGCATAAAAGGAAGGAAAGTTTCCCTTTGCATTTGCAAATTGTATGCACTGTGAAGTAAGTCAGAATCATGTCACCGGAGGGAGCCTTCAATTAAACAGTCCATTAGCAACTAGCCTAGGGAAGGAAACAGCAATCGAGGAAAGGACATGGTAAACATGGTGGTCCATGTAGTGAAATAATAATGTAAAAAACCCTATGAACAAAAAAGTCAGTTTTACATAAAGTACAAACTTCCATTATAAACAAAGAGTAGAATTCATGACAGACTTGCACACAGGATCAGTAAAAAGAAAAACAAGAAAAATTCAAGATGGAATCCAAAATACGTACATCTGATACTGAATTTCTGAATGAAAATATAAATACTAGAAGAACAAACCAACATAACCCAAGTGCAAGGTCTTCAGTTATACTGTTAACAGATTTATATTCTGAATGGAGCGTTCCCATAACCAAAATACAACTGTTTGCAAAAAAGTTAATAGAAACGGTAAATAAAAATATGTGACATGGCGTCTGAACTGCTGAAGAATAGTTTCCTAGTAAAGCAACACCTCTTTTAGTGTACTGAATAACCAATGTGTTATTCAGAATTTAACTAAGACACGGTGAAGGGGAGAAAGTAATTTTGTTGAAATGAAAAGATAGTGATGAAAGCGAAACACTCATTGAAGGAAATACCAGATTTACCAAGGTAGGCTCCGTGGCTTTACTGGAAGGAAATGTTAGAGAACTCCCTGATTTGGGAAGCATAATACAATGTTTTAAAAACCATACTTCAAAATAATGAAAAAAAATTGTGAAACTGTCTCTATTCAAGGAAGCTTGACACCAATGTGTGTGTACATACTTTTATTCATCTAATAATATTGTAACTGAGGCTTCTGTAAGAGCTTGGCTAAGTAATTATGTTTTTAAAAGATGGGAACATTTCTGTATGTAGGAAAATAAGCAACAGACTAGTTTGTTTAAAAATAAGCAGTGGATAAAGTGTCGAAAATCCTACGAAAAGCTTCCAAAGTTTAATTAGAACCAGCAATAACTCTTTTCATAAGACATCTTGCTTAATTAATCTAGGGAATCTGCATTCTGGTATGGAGTAGCACTGCAACCAGCCAAACTCTGCGTGGTCTGCACAGTCCAAATGAACACAACCCTCCAAGGTCAAGACTGGAATATTTACTGAGTTTTTGCCAGTACATGTAGAGGATGATGCAGACTTAAACAGTCAGACAACACTATTAAATACTGATGATGAATTGTGTGTAATCCTTGATTAACTAACCAAAGTTACAAGATTGCTAGGTTCACAGGTCAGTTTGTATTTCCTCTGTGTATGTTAACTCACTTTTATGACTTGATGAGAGTATAAATCATAGAAAAACTTAACTCTGGATTTTCCAATATATAAAGACACGTAGTACAACAAATAATGAGGAACAATGCTATGAGGTGAAAAAGGATTTACATCGTTATTTTGAATAATTGGGCAATAAATTAAAAATACAGTCAAATAAAGCAATGTCAGCCACTATATTTATGAATGAAGAGGAGAGCTCTAACACAAATGGACATGGGCTTCTGAATATAATAGCACATTGCTAATTACAGGCAAGCTTACTGAAGAAACAATCTTAAAATCACTAGTGTATTAGCAAAGCTGAGTATGATATTAGAATAAAAACTAGAGACAGAATGCAAAAGAAAGGTCAGTTTTAATTATCAAAATTAGGTTTTTGGTAGAAGACTTACTCTCTATTCCAAAGCTAAAATAACAAATATATATTACAGACTTACTGATAATTGCTAGAATAGCAGGATTTTATACATGTACATATATGTCCATTCCAGCTTCTGAGCTTGGTTGTGATATATTGTGAGTCAACTTCTAGAGTATTTATGTTTTATCAATTAGGTATTATTATCTGAGTCTTTGACTGGAGGTCTCCATCTCATTACTTCTGACTCAAATAGCCAATAGAGTGTAGGAGTGGTTGGAAAATGACAGTGCCATTTAACAAACTATATACAGAAAAGTGCTGCATTTTTATGAAGTCTTGAGTTTGATGAACAGTAGACAACATAAATTATTTAAAGTCTTGAGCTTGTTATTCAGAAAAGACAAATACAAATATCTACTATATAAGGGACAAAGTTGCTTACAATTAAAAAAAGTTCACAGTCACAGTAGGATGTGAAACAAATCTGAACATTTTGTTGGAATGTAATTTTAAAGTCAAATTCTAGATCTGATTCATTGCTGGACTGTTCCTATCTTTCACCATTGCTTAAGTCTGTTCATCTATGCACGATGCTTGTGGATCTCAGTGTAATATGGGGCTTATTTAGTTTAACATTTCTAGTTGTTTTATATATGCTGTTCGGCAACAACAAAGAACTAGTAACTTTAAGGCAGGTAAGCTTTAAGACAATTAAGGAAAAGGAAAGGATGGATAATAGACCAGAATCAGTAATGGCAGTGATCAAACTAGTAGCAGGTAGCTCAGCTTGCCAAGGATATAATGTGTATTCCCCCTTTAGGAAAAAGCAGTAAAATTACTTTAATACTCCAGCTTTTAATATAGAATAGTCATTTGAAGTGTATTAAGCTAGATGAAACAGAAAATTTTACAATGAGTGATGAAAGACAAAAGTAGCAAAGGTATCTCTTTATTCTAAGAAGCTATAACACTTATGTGTAGTTCTTACAAGAATGAGGATTGTGATCCTGATTTAATGAAATAATTGAACTTTTTATCAAGTTTGATATGACATGATTTGATTACTTGCATGCTTAAATTTTAGGCAGGTACTTATTTGATTACCAAGTGAATTGAAAGTAGTAACTCAACTCCTTTATTGTAGTAGCAAGAAGGCCATGTAATGAAGTTTTGAAATGTATAAAAATATATATAGCTGTGTCTAGAGCTTGCCTAAACTGAGATGATTACTCAAAATTATCCCTTTTTTTTTTTCCTACTACTGTCACAATTAAAAAGATGTCTGGCATGATAAAACTGACTGATCCTCCAAGCAACATATAGACCATTAATAACTTTCATGTTCAGCTGGCAAGCTAATACAAGTGTGTATCACATACACATCTGCTTAATTTTGGTGCTGAACTTAGTTCACATCCCCTGGGTGTTTGATAATTCGTTTGTGAGAAATTTGTTCTTGATATAATCAGTAATTTTAATATGTTATAGTTCACACTTGTGTAATACATTTACAGTGACTACGGTTCTGTTTAGGATTCATTGCCTTTCTACCTTTAATCACATTTAAAGACATTTAAACTATCAGCAAGACTAATTATACACAGGTAACAGCTGCTTCAACTTGAAATGGAGACTTGAATCTCTTCATAGTAGCATCTACCCTTTACATGCCATTTGAAAAGCTATTTTTTGAACATAGAGAAATTTAGTTTTTCTTTTAATTTCCGGAAGTAAATCCTAAAATTCTGTAATTTACACTACTGGAAATCAGTGACAAAGCAAAATTTTATCCATGAATCACAGATGTTAAACTAGTTATTGTAATCTGCATTTTTTTTTTCCACTTTTTCTAGTTTTTCTAGGGAGAAGTACTCTTTTATAAAACCAACCAGTTTCATACTGGGATAGTAACAGAACAATGTAGAAAAAATAACTTAGGAAGTGACAAGGGGAAAGAAAAACAGGAGGCTATCTTTGCTGTCCACATAAGTAATAATAAAATGCAAATATGGCAACATATCTAAATGGAATACAGATTTAAGCATGGAACACCTGTGGATGGAATCACTTTCTGGAAATGTCTTGTTCTCTCCATCAGTTACAGAGAGAATTTAGGCTCTGAGTTTAAGTTGTAAGAATTACTCATCAGACGTCTAAATTAATCAACATAGATGGTATAATTACAGCCTTGCTCAACATGCTATTTCATGGATAATGAAAATATTTTTATTACTAGTGAAATATTATATTGCTGTATAGACTGCACAATATGTTTATCAAATTAATGGCAAATACACTACAAGATGATTCATTTGCTTTTAAAACTAAGTATGTAACTTCATAAATATGTCGTCATGATTATGTTAGCTCTCAGATTGTATAGATGATCAGATTGTTCAGAGGATGGTTTATCTCTGTTAATGAGATAGGTGTTAGGCAGAAACTTAAAAAACAAAAACAACAACCCAGGAATACCCAAAGTTAGTGTCATAAATCCCTCCACTATTACCCTTCTTGTACCATAGCCTCAGCTTAATGTTGTCATTTCAGATTCTCTAGATATTTACAGCAAAAAAAGGCCACAGAAATGATGAGCAAGATTGCCATTTTATACTCCAGCATATTTTCTAGTACCATAATCTAACAAAGAAATTAAAGCAAAACAGTGCTATAAAACAGAGAATACATTAGAACAGGATCAAGGTATGTCTTTAAGGTGATGAGAATAAAGACTTCAGAAGATCACCATGTAAACTTTTTTGTTAGTCCTATCAGTGGCTGCACAGATTTTTAATACATCTGAAAAAAAGACAATGAAGGTAGTATTAAAGTACTCCTGCATGGCGATCTGCATTTTCCACAACATTCTTCTGACATGTATTCACAGCAAGAGCCAAGTGCCTAGTTTGAGGATTTGCAGTGAGCTTTCTAAATTATATCTATATACGATTTATTTGATCATTTTTAAGAACTGAAATCCATGCACCTTTAAGGAAAGGAAAGTGAGAAACCAAAGTAAGTGAAAATAGGCTTAAAAGACAACTGACCTTTTTCCACTTCATTCAGATTAGCAGCTTGCAGTGACAAAGACAGAAGAGACAAGAGACTTTTTACATTGTAATACAACAGCATAGCACATTAAGCTAATGCACAACTATAGCAGCAGAGAGGTTGATATAGCAAAATGAAGCAAGCTTCAGAGTCTCACCTACAGCAGAGCAAAACAAACAGAAAAGGTAAGAAGTGCATGCCGCTGGTGGCATAAGAAAGGTTTTACTTCTGGATCAATTAGATCTGTGATCTAATGACTGATGATAATGAGCAAGAGAAATGATCATCTGTAATCTACAGAATGTACATAAAATGACCTGAAGTTTACTAGACTGAGGTTAAAATAAAGGAGATGATAATGTTAAGAGAATAGCAAGGTTAAAGAGTGCAGGACATAGTGAGATATTTTAAATGTTTTATTTCTCAAGGTTTCATCAGACACTCTGAGCGTCCGCTGATTCCATTTGCTTACTGTTGTTTCAGAGTTAGAGTCTGTGATCTTAAGAAAGCTCATAGTATAGTGCAAATACCATTCTTTGTCTTTCCACCTGTAACTGTGGAGGTAATTGTAAAACTTCATTGAGGCAGAGAAAAATGGATTCCTGATTCTTAAGCAACAAAATAATAAGCTTTTTTGTTTGTTTTTAAATCAACACTGCGTACGTGAGAAGTGTCAATTTTCAAGGGATTGCTAGAAAAGTCAAAAAGTGACTGGTTTTGCACTGCAACATTCTTTATAATATTTTTCGTAGTTTTTGTATGCATTTTCAGAGTTAATTTGAGATCCTAACAAGCCTTCCACATGAAAATAAAACTTTAAAGAAGAATGATTTACATTTCATACCATCAGGTTTCAGCTGACTTCTTCCTTATACTGTGCTACTGAAATGTAAAGCATATTTGCAGATAACCATTCACCCAGAAAAATATTCTGGGCTGGTGCACTTCCACATTCAGTACATATATGCTGTGACATCGTGAACACAGACAATTTGAAGTATTGCCAACAGAATTAAAAGAGAACAGGACAAGCCTACAGTGGTATTTTCCTGGTATGTATACTGTCCCAATCTCCAGCAACTTACAGCTCAGGGACTTTTTGAGCTAGAGATAAGTATCTTTGAATTTAAAAATCTTTTTACCTACTGAATATATAGCCTGTTTTCCTGATCGTTAACCTACTTTTGCCCAGCTAGTACATGAATTCATTTAGTGATAAATACCTTTCATAAAAAAACACATTAGCAATTTGCATATCTGGTTTTAACCTGTTAGAACAGATACCAAAATCCAAATGTTTACAAAGTTCCTCATGAAAATCACTGTATTCATACTGGACAGGGATTCTGCAACTTATCTTTCAAATCAGGCTATAGGCCAGAGAAAAAAAATCCTATAAATAATTTGGTACCTCATACACACTGTAAGATTACTTTATATTCTGAACACTACCATTTCTAGATCCTGATGTGTCCAGACTACTGTCAGTCTAATTCTTAACACTGAAGGTTACTTAATTATTATGCAAGATCAAAGATGACAGATGTGAAGACCCCTCGACTAGCTCAATGTTTTATATTTTCTCTTTACAATTAATCTCAAAAATGACTTAGGATCTCACACATTATGTCCTACCCTCAGATGCTCTGTAAGAAGGATAGTATATTGTAGAATTCTGTACTGTATCCTGTGGAATGAAAAACCTGAACTTTTGCTACAATTTTTGCCCAACTTAGCTATAATATGAGTTGAGGCTCTGGTGTTGTATGTTTAAAAAAATACATGTCTTTGTTTTTGGTAAGGTGTTGAAAAAATCTGATGAGATACTGTAAATTCTCAACATTTTTTAAAAACCAGAACAGCTAAACTTACTGATTACAAGTAGATTGTTTTGATTTATTTTAGAGCTGGTGAGAAGATTCTCACCTGCTCACATGACCTACTGACTTCAGTAGCGATTATGAGTAGGCATTGCATCTGTAAAAGCAAATCTCTTTTTCTGAAAGAATTACAGTTAGCAAACAAAACCACTTTCCATGTAAACTCACAGTATTTTCCTTTTAGAATCATGCACAATTATGAATCAAATTAAAAAATACACTTTCTTGTAGTTTGACTGAAGAAGCACAACTGCAATACAAACATCAAAAATGTTACCGATGTTTATGCTCTCCTTTTTGCTCTAACCATACAGATTTATAGAGAAATCCTACAATTGCTGTTTCAATTGTAAATGTAAAATGTACATTTCAACTACAATACTACAGAAATGCAACAGGCACACTTAATCGAAGTTTTAGGCTAGCACATATAAACAAACCTTTGTATCCACTCCATGGATATTTAATACAAAACAGTCCTTCCCATGGCATACTGTGAATACAGCAAGCTATTGACTCGAGCAGTTAAATGCATCTAGAGCAACGTGGAAAATGAAGAAATGAACGACACAGGTAAAAACACCTGCAAAGCTGCAGAGGAGGAACGTACGTGCAAATGAATTGTCTACTATCTAATAGATACATGAAACCTCTTAGCATGAAGCCACTGAACAGGAATACTGGACTGATGTGACTTTGGTTTGCTTTCTTCCAGCCTACACAGTAGAATATCTGTTCACATTTTTAAAGGAGATAGCAGTTGATCCCAGGGGAGCTGAAGCTTGACTCGCATATAGCTGAAATATAGTTATAGGAGAAATAGCAAACACCTGTCTCTACTTATTGATGCTGTTACCTATTATTTGTTTCTAAGGCTTGGATTGTCAATTGCTTTTAGGTACTAAGGTATCAGTACTTGGCAAAACAGTATTTTGTCTAAGCAGATTATGTCTGTTCTTCCAGATGTGGACCATCCACTTATTAAATGCCTTATTCTGGCTACTTATACTTTTAACCTGTATTGCTGTAGGTATTGTAGCTTATGCTATATGGGGAAATTTCTACCAAACATTTACCCAGCATAAGTACTGGATGAATACATATATTAGATTATGAAATTGTATTTCTTATACCTGTGTTCTATCATCTTAACTCACTGTGGGTTTCCAAGATTTAAATATTGACTTTAAATTTGAATACCCTAAAACATCTGAGCAATCCAATAGGTTGTAGAACTGATGATGGAAATAGCTTGGATTAAAAAGGAGTTAGCTATGTTTTCAATAAATTAAATTAATTCAGGAGTTCACCTCTCCTCCCAGTTTTCCAGAGCTCAAATTTAGTGCTCCCTGAGGATAGTGAAAAACTCATTGGACAGAGGCAATAGGATTGATTAAGGTAAAGATACAGGATGACTGAGTAGAGTTAATTCCCAAGTTATGGTGGATTTTACATTTCTTTTTTATGCATTTCAAATCATAGTTTTGTGAATTCAAGCTCTGTGTTCTCCTAGTGGTCAACTAGCTGGCAGAAAATAGATCTGTCTAGTTAGAAAAACTATAAAACAGATCAATGTAAACAATAGATCCTACTTCTTGTTCTCCAGTGTTGCTGTTCTAACTATCCTCCACTCCCACAGAGATGATTACAGCAAGCAAGAGACCCTCTGTATCAATAAGAGGGGAATGCTTTGGCCTGACTGCAACTGATAGAAACAAATAATTAGACACTTTCTAATGATTTTTGCTTTTTTTTTTTGTGCTAGAACAGAAAGCATCACACTCTGCATTAATATTTCTAATGGAGGGCAGGACAGCATCCAGGGGTGCCAAATTCAATTCCCTACTGGCACAGACAGATCCTTGTCTGCCCTGTTAGTAGTATGAGTTATACAGGATAAAAGCAGAGTATTTTTCAGATTTCTACAGCTACGGAGGTTCTTCATTGGGGTGTCTGGGTTAGGTAAACAGTAGGGAGGGACACATTTTGAATGATCTTTTAAATATCAAAATGCTGTAATTTCAAAACTAACAAAAGAATTAATGAGTGGGCATTAAGTCGACTTTTGACTACAAAACATATAGGAGAGAAATACGGAGGGAAACCTGGCTTTAAGTCAATTGTAGAGTAACTACTAATTCACCTACAAACTGAAAAAAATTACTGTTCTGCTAGGAATTCTTGAATTACCTGTACTTTCTCTTATACTCCTACCTGTATATTCAGGTGGACAAAGGCAAGTATAGTTATTAATTCCATCCACGCAAGTAGAATTATTCTCACAATCATTGTCTTCACAGTCATCAACATTTACTTCACAGTTTTCACCTTCAAATCCATCTGCACAAGTGCACCTGTAATACAGAAAACAAAACTAACCGCATGGACATTTTAGCTGGGGATACCAGACAAGAAGTTCTATAATTAAGAGGTACAATAATTCATAATCACTATCCCATAAAGGAACATGGTTGATATAATGTAAAACACCATGTAATAAATGCTTATGGATTTTAAATTACAGAAAAAAGGCTTCTAAATTTGTGCCTTAATATTTAGTTTAAGGAGCTTCTTAAATTAAATCACTGAACATTCCTTTTGAAAAGCGTGCTACCTTTATATTATAAGATTAGATTATATTTCTTATGGAAAGTGATCCTTTTTTTTTAAACACATGGAAAAGACTGTGGAATCAGGGATTAGTATGTAATAGTAGTACTCCACTATCATTCAGTTAAATGCACCAATATAAAGCTCTGTTTAACGTTCCATGCACAATACATGCATTGATATATAAAAACAAAGCCTGTATAAATTCTTCAAAGCAGTAATTTTTTTTGCTTTTACATATGTTTATACAAAACAAATACATCAAAATAGATAGTATATGTGAAAGATCACTCAAACATGACTACACATACATTTTCCTGTAATATGCAGTATGTATAATTTCTGTGGCTTTGATTATAAGATTGCTTTGATTTTCAAAATATGTAGCGTTTAAACAAATAAATGAAAAAGGTCAAATTCTGAGACATGACTGTCACTTTAAATTCTAGAGGCATAGTATTAAGATGTATACGCTTAATTTTTAACGGAAAACTATTTAATCTTTGGACAGAATCTGGATTAAAAAATAAGAATAATGTCATAATGAGTTGCAGGATAATGAATTGTATCTTTTTGAAGTGTCATTTCTAACAAGCTTGAGGTGTAGATTATTAAATGACTAATAAGTTCACATAAGAATGCTAATGAACTTTATTTCATAATTCATGAAGTACATCTGGAGTAATTGTACTGTGCGATTAAATAACTCAAGATTAAAAATGCTCACAGCATGTTTATCTGCTGGCATAGTGAGTTTCAAATGAATCATTAATTTTCTGTTTCACTGGGATTTACATTTTATCATTTACATGCTGTCTGTTGAAGTAATACACATGACAACAGATGAATTGTGAGATTTTTTCAGCAGGGATCTAGCTAGCTATTAATTAGCATAATGGAGTCAATACTATGTTGTCTTGACCTGATATGCCTTAACTAATCACAATCATTTGTTATTGTTTTTAACAGTTTCAAAGCTTTAGAAGCTTTCCAAGGACGGCAACATGTTCTGAAAACTTCACAAGCACTGAAAATCTGCCTTTGTGGTGCACTTACCAGCAAACACAGAGAACCCAAAGATTAACACCAAAATTATTTCAGCATATAAAACTCAGTAGTTTTCCATCCTGTTATTACAATTAAGAACAACCTACCAGAAACCATCTTTTTCTCCTTCTTTCAAATGACAAGTTCCGCCATGGTGGCACGGGTTACTAATGCAAGCATGAATGGGAATATCACAGTCTTGACCCTATGCAGGGAACAACAGTTATAATTAAAGAAGAAAATACAGATAGTAGTGGAAGGGAGCCAAATAAAACTTAAAGGTTGTTAAGGAGAAGCTTCCACTGCAGTAAGCTTTTTCCTCTTCATTCAGTACCTACCTTGAAACCATATGGGCAAGTACATCTATAGAAGTCAACTGGATCATTGGTGCAGGTTCCATCATTTTTACATGGATTTGATAAACAGGGGTTACACTTAGCAAGAATATTAACATCCACAGGCCCTTAAAAATACAAATTTGATAGTCAGAAACAATCAACTATTAATTTATATTTGACAGGATATATCTGCCACGTTGCTTTAAATTTTAAAATGAAATTTGTGTTTTAGACTTTGTGGTGTTTCTCTATGAATGGAATGCTGGACTGTCCTTAATTCTTGTGACATGACCAAATAAATTTAGAGTTGGATTTTTGGTTTAATTATCACTTTTTTTTAAAAAAAGAAGCTGACCCCAAAGTTATTCCCATATCCCTATTCTCTGAAATCTGTACAGTTTTGATCCATGATAATTACCTCCAGTTTGTATTGACAAAATGAAGATACAATTTCAGCTTTTGACTCTTTAGGGGGTAAAAATTGCCTATGAGAAAAAGGGTTATCACAGTTTGCAATCCCGCCTTTGATGCTTTTTCTGAGAATGCTATTTTTAATGTATTTTTGTTTTAATTTATTTTTTATCTGCAGGATCACAGAGATGGCAAAATGAACTGGTAAAATTACCTGTAAATTGGCTGAACATCTGTGAGCTGTAATGTAAATTGCATTGTCCAAGCTATCTCATCGTAAATAGCTCTGTATTGCGCCTTGCTCTCTTATGGAGTCAGCCACAGTTCTGTGCATTACTGCATTAGCTGAGCCCACAAATAATGCAAACTGTACCATGAATCTACGTGCAAGTGAGTGCTGCAAGCCATGCTTGCAGTCTAGTTTCTTATATTAATGATTATAACGACAGAATTCAGAAATGAATATTGACAAAATCTTAAGTTTCAGAAACCAGACTTAGAGCTTTGGCCTACATAAATCTTATCCCTATTATATAAATATTTTTTAGATACTTATTTATTTTTCTGTTGTTTTACAATTTTAATACAGCCTTTTCATGGTGAATTTTCAAGTTAGGAACCATCAATTTTTTTTTTTTTTTTTTTACAACAACCAAAGAAATCACTGGTTATTTGTTAAAAATTAGAAATCACCTGTGTATATAATGATTCTCATTTTCATACACTTTGTGATAGACAAAGGATTGATTACTGTAAGAGAAAACAGGGGTGACTTGGCTAAATGCCTATTAAGAGAATGAACATACATTCTCTACTGTCTCCAGCTCTATTGCTTGATGACATTACTGCCTCCAGCTTGATTTCAGATTTCACCTATGAAAAAAACCTTTAGTTATCCACAGGTGATTTGTACATTTTAAGGAATAACCAGGGATTTCTTCTAACTAGACACAAAACCCAAACTCCTGAGACCTACTGATGGAACCACCTGATTGCTTCGTAACAGGTTTTACTCAAAATGAGCCAGACTGCAAAGTCTTCCAAGCTAACAGGGCAATTTTACTGACATATGGTTTGTTTGGGGTTTTTTTAAGCTTAGACTTCTTAACGTTCTTTGCTTATTTTTCTTTGCAAAATTAATCTCGGATAAGTCACTGTAACGGAGCTGGCATGGAAGGAAGCCATATAAGGATTCCATATAAGCCATGTAAGTCATCCATATAAGGATTCAGTAGGGGGTGTTAGACAGGGAGAGGTCGACTTTTTTAAAAAAAAAAAAATTAAATCTGCACTTGCTGGTATCCTTCTGTGTCACAGCTTGCAAGCAAATCCAAAGAGATGAACACGGTAATCTGTGACAAGATGCTTATTGCCAAAGCCACAATCTATATGGATCATTGACTATTCTTGTCTTCATTACCTTATTTTGAAAGAGAAATCTATACCTGATTAAAATTTCTGTTAGACCAGGAAACAGCAGAGGTAGCAGAGTTGAAACAAACACCACAGAATTAACATCTAGAAAGTCCTGCCTGTGTACTCCAGACTATTGCTGATTATTGCTGGAGTACATTAAGAGGTTCTGTGAAAAAAATAAGGCACATACTAAAAAAAAAAAATATTGTAACACTGTGCTGTAGCCTGGAAGTCTATGCTTCCTTGCCTCAACTATTTGTTCTGAACATCATATCCTCTTTTCTACTTCTTATGCAATAAAATGCTAATTATTTGGCAAGAATTAAAAAACATTCAGTAACTAAGGTTATTTTCCTAAACGGATTAGCAATCTAAATTTCACTTCTGAAACAGAGCCAGAAAATGGGAACGTAAGTCTCAACAAGATAGTAAACAACACTGTATCTGATTTTGTGCAGTGTTTATTTCAAGCTATTATATATGTAGTATCCAATAAAAAATAACATTTAGATTTATCATTCTTCAGTTGTAAGATCAAAAAATGGAAGTGTTTCAGATATTTTTACTGAAGTCTAATGGAAAGGCAGTTCTGGAACCTATTTTCATTTGCACTATACCGTTCCTTTCCTCTTTCTGCTTGTATGTGTTAAAAGCTTTGTATATGAAAGAACTGGGTTCATAACCTATTGCTTAGTTTTTCACATTGTAGATATATATATTCTTGAATAAGCCCTAACTGGAAAAAAGTCCTTAAAATAAAAGAAAAAATAAGCAGTATTCTTTTGTAAACAGTGAAAAACTAATCATATTTTATTGACAAACATACACACACACATAGCTATCTAATATTTTTGAAGAAAAACATGACACAAACCCTCTCAAAATCAGCTTCTAGAGAAAGCTGTTGCAAGAAAAACATTAAGCGCTCACTTTTTATAACTCAGGAATTCCTATTCTCTCCTGCATATGGCCTCAAAATCAGTATCTACACTGAGTCACTTATACTAAAACTGCTAATGAAATCACCGATTTTAGTACAATGCAGTGGAAACAATCATCTTAGATAATTTTCAGACCTCAAACCCAGGCTTTTAAAATAAGAAAACTGTTCATACAATATGTTAAATGATATATCATGAAGAGTCAGCTGTAAATTCATCAAAGGGGAAGACAAACAGTAAACATGCGTGTCTTAGGAAAGAAGTCTGCTTGAGGTACACAAAAGGAAGGTCAGAAGGTCTGAAGGTCCGTTCTTAACCAGATCACCCATTCCAGATCTACTTATAACCTTACCTGGTATCAGAAAACCACAAGGCCCTGGAATCTCTAGAAGCAGGGCATGGATGATAAAGAGGTAAAAGTAAAAGATTGAGAATCTGTTAGAGGCCATATAAAAAATAAAAAACACCCATAAATCTAGAAAAACAACTGAAAGAAGAAAATACTAAGGGATGATTCCTGGAGTAAAAGAATTCATAAAATTAGACTAAGGTACAGTGATTTTATGGAGCTTTTCAACTGAGATGACTTCATTTTAAAATGCTCAGTTTCACTGGGAACTATTCATTATGCAAGTCAAATTCAAGCACCCATTTCACTTTCAATTGAATCCAGAGATACTGATAAGAGGGAATTACATACTACTCTTTTCCTGTAAATATATACACAATAGCAGACCATCAACAGATATATTCGAAAACAGCCTAAATATATCTCACTTGCAGCCTAAAATTTTGGTTCTAATAGGAATATAGCATCTTCCTAATTTTTATTCAGCAGTTCATTTTTAAGCAAAAGATAAAATTACTTATCTTTGAGTAACAGACACATGGTGTCTTACAGGGCCATCATGTCATTGAAAAGCCGCTAATTTGCAATCTGTAATGATGAGCATCTTCATAAGACAGTGGCAGGAAAACTATTTTCTCTCAAAGGTATCCATAATACCAGATCTCCACTCTTGGAAGTGAAACAAATACAGTTCTTACCCTGCATAATAATATAAAGGATACTTTCTGATGGGCAAGAGGGAGTAAGATATACTTTCTGGATTGTCTGACAGAAACATAACAACAATTGTAGGCGGGGTGATACAATTTTTAAAACTGACAGAGCTGGAAAATAACCAAACAAGTCCTTCATGTCCCTGCAAATATACTTTCATTTATATCATAGAACAGAATCATTAAGGTTGGAAAAGACCGCTAAGATCATCGAGTCCAAGGACCCAACATTTTTGGGCAGCCTCTTCCAATGTTCAACCACTTTTTCAGTAAAGACATTTTTCCTCACGTCCAATCTAAACCTCCCCTGGCACAACTTGAGGCCATTTCCTCTCGTCCTATCGCTAGTTACTTGGGAGAAGAGACCGACACCCACCTCGCTACAACCTCCTTTCAGGTAGTTGTAGAGAGCGATGAGGTCTCCCCTGAGCCTCCTTTTCTCCAGGCTAAACAACCCCAGTTCCCTCAGCTGCTCCTCATAAGAGGAGCGGCTCATATCCTTACAACAGTGTGTAATAAGAGCATATCTGCAATAACGTTCAGTGGATGCTTGTAGAGAAAATGATCAGACTGGCCAGCAAATGTCCTATCTAAAATCAGTCTAAGGGACTTTGCAACAGATGAGTGTCGTATGCAGTGAACACTGGCATGACCTTAGAGACGTACTGTTGAAAAATTGCAAGAAAGATTTGGAGGGAGAGACAATTCATTGGCATCATGCACAACAAAATGGGTTCCCGTCGTTTTTGTTTAGAAAAAAAGTTTTTTGACAGAAAGCCTAAGGAGAGAAGACTAAATAGGATGAACATGCAGTGAAGAACAGCTTTGGATGAGACAAACTCCAACAAAGTCCCATCACTTTTTTAAGGAAGAAATTACAAAGAGATTAAGCTCACCTTTGAAGATACAGTAACAGATGAATAAGTCAAAATAGCTTGAAGATTACATAGACTGTGAGAATAAATTACTTCTGCAAGACTTAAGATCCTGTTTATCCGATGCCTCAGAAATAACTATAAGCTTAGTAATGGCTTACAAGTATAAGCGCACATAAATTTTGTTGGGTTTTTTTTTCCATTTGGGGATTTCAATGTTTCTAAATCAGGACCATGAAAAATGAAGCTACAGCAGTTTTCTGTGTTTTCAAAATATTTAAGAAGGGAGAAATGGATGGAATAGAGGAAGATTAAACAGTAAAACAAACCAAGTTCTCTCTCACATATGAGTAAAAAAGGTACTTTTCTAACCAAAAAATAGTAAGGTTCAGAAAAAGAACTTAAGAATTAAGAGATAATAATGTAAGTTATGATATAAATGCCAGCAACATTGGTACCAACATGGAGACAAATACTCCTGGTCCAAACCCTGAGAAACCTCCCCATATAACAACATTTTAGAATGAGACCTCTATAGAGATAATCACATCCCTTTATCTACTTTCTTTTTTTTTAATGCTTTCTTCTGAAATATCAGAGAAAGCATTCTGGACATATTGATGCAATTTCGTACCACTGAGATAATGCAGACTGCAAGGATTATGGATGTATTTACAGTTTTTACTGTAAACAGTCTGAAGGAAAAGGACATTCTTTGGCTAAGGGAAGCGTAGATGTTTAAATTCTAGTTCATGAGTGAGACAGTAGCAAGTACCTATGTACATCCATGTACTGAGGAATACTGTACTGCAAGTCCAAAGACTTTTTTTCTCCATCTACTGTTTGAAAAGAAATAGGCATTGAAGTCTTTAAAATAAATACAGTTCCTGAATGGAACCAATGGCTACATCCCTCAGTATAAGGAGGAATGATGACAAGGCTGAGTGAAGATGCTATAATAAATGTATTTAGAGCATACAGGACTCTTATTTCGCAGCTCAACTATTTGTAAAAATTCAATACTGACACTTTGAAGAGAAAAAAACAACAGTACCTTGGCAAGTAAATTTTTTAGAAGGAGTTGTGAGAAGAAGTTTATCTGCCATTTCTCCAGGACCAGCACAACGTGCAATACCAGGTTCTTTGTATTCTGATTTTACCCAGTCAGATAGCCACTGCATGTTACAATCACAATAAAGAGGATTTGCTCCAATAGCCCTATGGAAAACAGACAAACAAAAAGGGAATAAAGTTTTAAATGGGTGCTTTTAAAAAGAGAACCCAGAAAACAGGTTGGCAAAAAACCCTTCAAACCACAAACCTGCCCTCCCTCCACCAAATTGACCCTAAGAGCATGAAGTGTCTGGATTTGGGTTCTAAATCAAGAAGTGACAGTTTCAGCAGTAAACTTGGTCCAGAAACCTAGCTATTCTTAGCTGCATTATGTGTGAACTTTGGAGAGCTAATACTAACTAGCTCTGTTTCACCGTTGGTATGTAATGGCCAAGATCAGCTGCATCAGCAGAATGAAACTGATACTGGGAAATTAAGTTAGCAAGAATAAAGTATTTCTTCCGAAGCAGCCAAGGCAACCCCACAGAGTTCCACCCTGATATTTTTCCTTTTCAGTTTATGACTCCCAGGCTGGTACAAATCATCTGTTTCTAAGCTTCCAAATTTGATTTAATTATTTCCTCTTTGGAGCTCTCCCACTGAACTCACAGCTATGTGCAGAATTCTGTAAGAGGTCTCTGCTGCATAAGTAAATAAAACTACATTATCCTAGCTTTGTGGTAGTTACATAAGAATTGCCCTGTTATGAAAGCAAATCCATTTCTTTAAATAAATCTGATTTTTTTTAAATTAAAAAACAATTTAGCTAGAGCTTTTCAGAAGTAATTTCTGTAAAGGCTTTTTAAGTGTATATTCTATGCTAGAAACTATAAATACTCTTAAAACTCTGAGAACAATGATATGTTGTGTAGTTAATTTGGAGGATAGCAGCAGTGTGCTATTCAATAAAGGTGTACTCATATTCCTTTTAAGAAATACAATAATCATAGAACTTTCAACAGATAATCTTGCACACACTGTCAAATGGCAATATTAGAACATCCTCCTTCTCCAGATGCTTCAGTACTTTTTTTCAGATTGTTCCACAACTTTGGATCAGTGGGTCTCCTGGAGATACAAGAAAACCTTTGGCAAGCAAAGGCGGTAGAAACTACCACTGCTGAAACACTTTTTTCTGCCAGACTGAGCAGGAAGCCCTCTCGTAATTATCACTACATACTTCCAGCTGAACACAAGAAATGATACATACTTGTTCAGTCAGGCTTAAGTCAGAGCAGTAACAAAGATCAGACCTAGTGATAGGGAACTTCCCATGCAAGGAGAAATACCTAGAATTTGTCCACTCCATATTTGCAAGAGTGAATGTCAGCCTGAACTGTGATAACGCAATTGCTCTGCTAAAATCAGAATGTTAGCAAGGATAACTGGTAGCCATTAAGAAAAGAGTAACAGCAACAACAATCAAATCTATGTAAGTTTTACTGATATTTCATTCAGATAAACTAGTTTAATAGTAGCATTTGAATGAATAATCAATGACTTAAAGCTTAATCAGTATCATCACATTTCTGAGAAATGGCAAATTAAATGTAAATGTCCAATACTGAACTAGAAGCAGATAGTTAAGTTTTTAACAATGGCAGCTGTTCAGAAACATAAAAACCAGACATCTAAAGGCACTAGTCAACTTACCCCTCAATTGCAAGCAAAGATTTAATAACCATCCATAAACACAACAAGGTTTACAGATAGGTACCTTGTTCTAATCTAGGTTCCCATTGAAAATTAAAACCAGGAAAAGTATTGCCTCAAATGATGTTCGGAAATCAGATGCCATGTATTTAATGTCAACTTAACAGACACCGACACAGAACCATAGAATGATTTAGGGCACTCCAGAGGTCACCTAGTCT
The DNA here is from genome assembly GCF_000699145.1 of Aptenodytes forsteri. NCBI lineage: Eukaryota > Metazoa > Chordata > Aves > Sphenisciformes > Spheniscidae > Aptenodytes > Aptenodytes forsteri. The sequence continues at coordinate 3,586,336 of NW_008795253.1, read as the reverse complement.
CACCCTGCACAAAGCAGGGCTCACTTCAAAGTCAGAGCAGGGTTGCTCAGGGCTGTGTCCAGCTGAGCTCTGAAAATCTCCAGGGATGGAGATTCTTCTGCTTCTTTGGCCAACCTGTTCCAAAGCTGAACCACCCTCACAGTGAAGAATTTTTCATTATGTTCAATCAAACTTCCCTTGCTGCAGCTTGTGACTGTTGACTCTTATTCTTCACTGTGCACCTCTGAGAAAAATCTGTCTCCATCATTGCTGTAATCCCCTTAGAGGCTTAAAGACTATTACGTCTTTCCTTGGCATCTCCTTCTTCAGGCTAAATAAGCCCAGTTCCTTTAGACTCTCTTCACAGCTCATATGATCCAGACACCTCCCCACCTTGCTTGCCCCTATCCTGGATTTGCTCTGGTTCATACACATGTGCTTTGTAGTGGAGAAACTGAACACATATTCCAGATGTGGCTTAGGAGGGCAAGCAGAAGGGAGCGACTGCTATCTTCAATCACCTGGCTGCTTGCTTTCTAATTCAGCCCAGAGCGTCTTTAGCCTTCATTGCCATAAGAGCACATGGCGGACATGTTCAATTTGCTGCCCACCAGGAGGCCCATGATTTTTCTGCTGAGCTGCTAGCTCTCTGGCCAGTCCCCAGCCTGTACTGATGCAATGAGCTCTGCATTTTGTCTTTGTTCAACTATATGAAATTTGCTAAACCTAACATAAAAATACAGTTATCATCTGAATACTCACAGGTGTGATAATGCTGAAAGATCACTAAAAGCTCCTTCAGGAACAACAGAAATGTCATTTCCATGTAAAGACCTTAAAAAGAAAATAAACAGAATAATATATATGCATAAAAATCAGCAGGTTAACTTTGCAAATTTCATCTTCGGTAAACAGTTTTCAGCTTTTCACATTTTTTTCTTCCAGTTCCTCAGTGTTTCCAGCTGTTTGGTTTTTTTTAAGCTCTAACTGGCAGCCTACTTGACACTTGGTTTTTTTCGTCCTGAATTTTCATAAGAAATGTTAATAATATGATTTTTTCTAAATTGAAAGAGTAAAGGTCAGTAAAAGTAGGCACACTTCTGCAAAGTATTGATTGGATTTAGGGATAGCAGGAGAGTTATTATTTCTGACTTTTTCAGCAATTCCCTGAAATTCCCATTAATTATGTTCATACTTTTTTTCAATCTTTCATGGATTCATCGAAGATACAGGCATTGACTGTTCATTAATATAAGTATTAAGGTTGCTGCCCTAATTTGATAGTAAAGTTAAAGAACTAAAGTCCTTATTAAGCATCAATACCAGGACTAGTGTTCTCTCTCCTGTAGCAAACTACAAAAATATCTCTCCTTTTCTATAAATTCATTCAGTTACATGTATAGCTAACACATATAGAATTATGGTTCTTGAAATTATCCATATTCATATAAAATAGTTGACGTTATGTGAGCACACTTAAATAATGCCATACTTGAGACATTTAATCCAACTAAGCTATTAAATGGTTATAAACTACCCAAATGGAGGCAAAAATTGCACGTTCTGCTGGGCACTTTTGAGAAAGAATTTTTGCAGCTTTGTGGTTGTTTTTTTTCTTAGTGACAAACTGAAGCTGTAAACTAGACTGACTGTTCTTTATTTTCCTTTGTCCCTTTTTGTGCCCTTTCAACCATGTTTTTCCTAGTGGTAAAATGGAAAGTTTTCTTTATAAACTACCCAAATGGAGGCAAAAATTGCACGTTCTGCTGGGCACTTTTGAGAAAGAATTTTTGCAGCTTTGTGGTTGTTTTTTTTCTTAGTGACAAACTGAAGCTGTAAACTAGACTGACTGTTCTTTATTTTCCTTTGTCCCTTTTTGTGCCCTTTCAACCATGTTTTTCCTAGTGGTAAAATGGAAAGTTTTCTGAACCAAAAAGTAATTTTATTGATTTTCAATAGTAAAATGTTGTAAAAGTTTTCTTGGAACCAAAAAGTAATTTTATTGATTTTCAATAGTAAACCATGTTGTAAAAGTTTTGGAAATAATCCTGTATTAAAAGAAACAACAAAGAAATAAATTTATTGTTGGAATAAAAATATTCAAAATTCAACTGCAAAACCCCCTCATATATACTGAGGAATTTATGCATATGGCATTTTTGTTAGACTTTAATGCTTATCACAAGGAAGAACATAACACAAAAAAGAAATACAGCCAAGATTAAAAAGCAGAAAAGAAAAAAGTGCATGTCTGTATATACAATGTTGTCCAGGGTCATATAACGTCTTGTGCAGCATTTTGAGAGTATACTTCCCCATGATGAAGCCACATAGATTTTTAAGGATACGTAATTATCACTTCTCAAATTCTTGATAGGTTTTAAACCCTAGTAACTTCCTACAGATTTGCTATCTGTTGTACACAAATAAAAATTCTGGAAAATAGCAATGGTTAAAAAATAATACTTACAACAACCTGAGTGATTTCAACCCATCAAAAGTCCGTGCAGGGATACACCTCAGGCGGTTGTAACTAAGAATTCTGAAAATATATAAAATACTTTCAGCAAGTATATCAGCCATTCAGTAAACAATGCAGAGCATGACCAAAACACTAGCTTTTGCACACATAGCTAGTTAGGAAACAAGTTATTTTACAGCCTCCACAACAAGCAAGCTTTAATATCGACTAAATGCCCTTTCTCTCCAAGACAAAAAAAACCCACTGTAATGCTTCCAAAGAGTCACTGTTACATGTTTAAACTTACAAGGTGAGCAGCTGAGTCATGTTGCTGAAGCTCTGATTAGAAAGAGTGCTGATTCTGTTGTTACTTAAATCTCTATAAAAAATAAATTCAGAAATTCAGACCTTAAAATGACTGCCCCAGTCCTGAAACACTGTAAGTTAAACTGACAGACACATTAGTAGTAGTAGTAGTATCATCATTGGTATCAACATTTAAAGCAGCACATATTTTTATTTTCACATGCCATATACAAGCCCAGCAGGTGTTTAGCTTGATCAATGAAAAGCATTTTCATTTTAACACAGATGAAAAAGCAGCGCAATGCATTCTTATACAACAGCAATGTCCATCATGCTACTGAGTTAATAATGCAATCCTGCATGAACCCAACTACAGAAATTAAAGTAATGTTTTAAAAGTGGAAATCATTCTAGTCATGTCCCTAATATCACCTGAGTAAATATCACCTAATACTCTACTTAACACTTATATGCTGAAGACATCAAAGCCCAGAGCTATTATGATAAAGAACACTATCTAACTTTATAGAGAAAGCCTTAACATCTTTCCTGTTGTTCAATATTCTAATGAATAAAATCTTAAGCATAAGTATGATGGAAGCTGCAGTAGTATGATGGTAGCTTCAAAGATAGTAGGTTCAAAGAAGCTTTGAAGAAGCTGTATTAAATGTGAATACTGCTTGTTCTTTATTTTCATATTGTGCTTTAGTTTTCATTTTATGTTGACTATTTCACTATTGTTTACTGTATTTTGTGGTGAAATACAGCATTTGTTTCTGAGGGGAACCTTGATATTTTAACTTGAGTACTGTTGAATAGCTGTGCAATATATGTATTTCTCCCCTTGCAATTTCATGAAAGCATGTAAGACAATTGACTCATCATAATAAACATATTAGGCAAGTATAACAGAGCAATCTATTCAAAAGAGAAAGAAAAAGTTAGAAATAAACAATTTTCCTTGTTAATCTGGAACTCAGGAGGCTCGTATGTAATTCCTTGTTTGGCCACAGAACTATGCATAGTGTTTTGGTTTTCCAACCACAGCTGAGGAACATTCTCAACTTCGTAACAGCAGTATGAGGATATATTCAGAAGAGATTACAATAACGTGCCCCACAGGTCTGATAAATAGAGACTGTTAATACTCATCTTATCTGCATTTTATTTACTGTTCATCTATAATTTATTGTATTACATTTGTCTGCTAAATTGTTTGTGTGTATTTTCTGATTAGGGGGTAAAGTTATATCATTTCTGTCTGTGTTTGTCAAAAAATAGACCACGAGTACCTAACCTCTGTGATGAAAGCCTTGTCACTATGACTCTAACCTCATCTCTAGACATATATCCAGTCTCCACTGATACTGCTGCTGCACACAGTCCAATCTACACGCTTGCTTCTTGTACTGAGGTTCCAAAGTTTGTATTTTCTGTGTGCTGCAAGTTAGATCTTGTATAACCTCCCTAAACAATCCACAAAGATTTCCTATATGTTCTACGTTGTATACATTTGAGAATATTGCAAGGGTTTTTTCCTGATGTTATTTGCAAAATACAAAAAGTTTTGGAAACATGTTTTTTCTAAATTTGTGACCGTGACCACTTTTGTCTAGCATGAGGTAAATAAAGGAAATCAAGTTCTTGTTTTTGAATGCCAAACCATTTTCAACTTTTGCAGCAAAGCTCTAAACCCAGTCAAAAAGAAATTTAAGGGATTTTGTTACTCCCCTCCACTTTTTATTCTGATTATAATGAAACCACAAACTGCTTTCAGAATGTTACACAGTTCAACCTCAGCTGGTATAAATTTTTGTAGTCCTAACAAAGGCCATGGAATTACAGCCATTTACATCGAGAGTCTTCCTGTTTCTCTCACTGTACTCTTACAAGGTACTGAAATCATATTCAAATAATTCATGAAGTAGAGGTAATAAATTTTAGAGCAGCCAGTGATTTGCCTCAAATCACAGAATGAGTCAGCAATACAGTTGGGAGTAAGGCGTTCTAGTCAAGCTCTCTTCTTGAGTCATTAAACCATATATTGTGGGAGAAACAGAAGAGGTTACACTCAAGTGTTACAACAGCTGTTATGTGCTATTCCTACGTGAAGCATACCACGGAGTGAAACATATCACAGAATGTTTCTTTTGTAACTGAAATGATTCTAGTGCCTTTACGGAGCTGCGTAACAAAATGCTGCATTACCCTAACACATTTTGTAAGGTCTTACATCTCTCTTCAGGTTAACTATAATTTCTGCTTATTTACTTTGTGATGTAATCACTGGAATGAAATACCCCTGTTTATAAAATGTGACCGAGTATATTATATGTAGGATGTGATAAGTAGAATAAAATATCCTCCATTTCATAAATGTGGTTGGGTATTACATTTGCTAAAAGATATGATACATTTTATGGTTTTTTTCTCTTATAACTAAAGCCAGGTATAACGGAGTAGGCTTTTTTCTTTTGGTTTGTTTTTTTTCATTCCAATAGAGAATGTTGTTCTAAAACTACTTACATAAGTGTTAAATGCTTGTAGTTGGAAAGCTCTTTTGGAACAAGGGTAAACTGATTTCCATCCAAATAACTAAAATAGAAAAATAAAACATGGAGCATTATTTTTTTCATTAAAACAGTAGCATCTTCATCCACTAATCTTAGAATGCAACAGTAAAGTTAATAACAAATGAATACATAGTATTTCCGTTTTATAAGAAACCTTGCTTACAAATTTTGGTGTTTAGGGACACAACTGAGGACCAGTAGCCTAAGATCCAAATGCTATTATATGAGATATTATGAATAGTATAAAGTAACAGTAATAACAACCAACTCTTACATAGTACTTTCTATTATTTCGTAAAGACTTTGCAAAACAGGTGACAAATAAATCTAACTTCTGCAAGTCACATTAAGTGTGGATTTTGAGCTATCGTAAATAGAAACAGACCTTGACATTGCAGAAGTAGTCCTTAACAGTAGAAACAGCAAGGGCTGGTCTCAGCTCTAACAGCATTTGTCATGCCTGCAGTTCAGGTCACCTACCTTAATTTCTCCCTGTATATCTCATGATATATCAGGCATGACATACTGCAAGCCTGTTCCTATGGAGTATGTTAGGGACTAAAGACAGTAATCAATTACCCTTCACCAGAAAAGTTAGATTCCCCCCCGCCCCCCTTGTATGTTTACAGCTCCTGTATTGTATCGCTTGCTCTTCTTCCATGCTCATAATTCTCAGTAACAGACTTGTTCATCCTTACAGTTAACAGGTGCAGAGCCATCAAACTGTATTGGCACCTGAGTTACAGGCAAAGGAAGGTAATAAGCCTTGCCTAAAAAGCTTCCAGTGTGCAGCCACTCAGTACAAAGTGCAAGTGGAGGGGCTCTTCATGTAAACAGGGCAAGTAGTTTAGAGATGATAAGAAGTGCTGAATTTACCTGATTCTCTGAAATGGAGCAGACAGTGGCAGGAAGATTAAAGGTCTTTAGTTTCTCAACTGGGGCAAATGACTTGCTGATGGTGGTATTATAGTGGTATTACTTGTGTCTCCTGGAACCCAAGTGAAAACTACACCCTCATTATCCCTATACAAAGAAGATATTTTAGCCATCCAAATACTTGGAACACACTTGAGTTAAGAGCAGCCTCTGATAGAGACATTCTTAGATTAATTTTGAGCTTAATGTCTTTAAGTATGCTGCAGCATCTTTGGAAACTTTTGTCTTGACTAAATGGATGGGCTGAAACACAGTAAAACTTAATGAAATAACTGTTTACATCTAATCAAAAAGCTTTTTCTTTCTGTGTTTTTTTTTTCCCCTTGGACCATGCCTTCCTTAGGGCTGCTTGCCAAACCCAAACTATGTGTCTCAACAAGTTTTATGCTTACACTATGTTAATGGCATTACATAAATGGTGGTGAATGGAGCATGGGCTCATATACTTAATTATTAAAAAAGAAACAAACAACATTTAAATTTTTTGAAGGAGTAAGTATTCTGAGAAAATTCTTTTATCGACAGATAAATTAGGATATATTGCTTTTGCTTCATTAGAACTGAAGTACTGCAAGTATCCACTTGGCTGATAAAAATTCCTTCTTGTTCAAATGAAGCAACTATTAAGATATTTTATAAAACACATGAAGAATAAATCTTGGAAGGGTTATGCATGCTAATGAACAAGAAGAATCAATCAGTATGCAACTGCTAACAGGAACCACCTCCATTATCCTTTTGAAATGATGCTAAATTGCATGTTTAGACACTAATTAAAGCATACAAAATTGTACACAAATGAGTTTTCAGTCACAGTCAGGGTTCCACTTGCACTTCCAAAAGAATCTCTCTTTAGCTCCTTAATTTTACATTGCATTGATGCCCTTACATTGTCAAATTGTATTTATTAGGCCAGACTATATTTAATTAAGTCATCTTTTATTTGAGGAAAAAACCCAACACCAAAACCTAATGAAATAAGTTACAGGTTTATATCGCTGTGTGCTAATTTGAGTTCTTAATAATTTCTCTTCATTAATGACTAAAGCTTTTGGATGCTATTAAGCACCAAACTAGTGGTGGACATTTCAGAATCTTCTGTATAATACCAAATGGTAAAACAATAACACTGTTTTAGTGACATAAGAAACACAGTTATGATGTCTTCTGAAAAAGCCCTACGTTAATTAGTCATTATGAAGCATTAGTAATTTAATATTAAATACTTGCCATATGTAACACAAACTCAACTTTTTTTCTTCTCAATCATTTCTATCTCTTTCTTTCAATCTTGTGACCTATCTGGTCAAGATTCAAAACAGATGAATAACCCAATTTTTAGGTTTATATTTTCCCTTTCGTAATGCATAAAAATTGACTCATCTAGTCTTATGAGTAGCTTATTCAGTTATTATCTTCAAACAATACATGAGGTAGCAAGCTCTCTTTTATATCAATGTTACTGTCCATCTGCATATTCAAATTATATCTTTTCATAAAATGCAATCTTAACCATTTTTCTCATATAAAAATGTATCAAGAGTTTAATAAAATATCCCAGATTGTATAAGACTGCCTATATGAAAAGTAAGACTTTCTATTAAAATCACTTTTTGAAATATCACAAAAACATGTTTATTATGAAAATATGCAAACACATTAATAGATTGTTTTCTTTTTGCTTTTCATGTAATTGAACTTCTTAATTCCTTCCTAAACAGTGACCATAGGTTAAACAGATTCACTGTTGCCCATAATTTAACCCATTGTAATATGATGGGTTATATGTAATGTAACATATGTAATATAATACATCTGTAATATAATACATGTGTGATATATATATGTAATATTATATATATATATG
>NW_008795253.1:3537142-3578074 GCF_000699145.1 Aptenodytes forsteri | reverse complement strand
TGAGGGTGGTGAGGCACTGGAACAGGTTGCCCAGAGAAGTTGTGGATGCCCCATCCCTGGAAGTGTTCAAGGCCAGGTTGGATGGGGCTTTGAGCAACCTGGTCTAGTGGAAGGTGTCCCTGACCATGGCAGGGGGGTTGGAAGTTAGATGACCTTAAGGTCCCTTCCAACCCAAACCATTCCATCATTCTATGATTCTATGATATCCATGTTCAGTTATATGATGGTTCAGTGTTGGGGTTATAAATTCTGGGAGTGATTACAATTTTATATACATATATTTTTAAAGCTTTTCAGTAACAGTTCTTAGAGTGTTTTGGGACTTACAGGGCACTGCTAATTCAAACTTAACCTCAAATTTCTCAAGATACTGTGCAAGTCTTTATATCTATAAAGTGCTATATTAATAAATTTCAACTGATCTACTGAATCCAATTCTTCATTTTCTTCTCCCCTCATTCTTGAACCTGACAATATGAATCTGACATTGATTTTCATAAAAGGAAAAAAAGTGTGCCACTTACAGTTCAGTTACATCTTTTGGGATGCCTTTAGGCAAAGCTTTTAGACCTTTGTTGCTGCAGCGAACTACTGTGTCTAGACAAGTACATTCTGCAGGACAGCGGGACAGTGGAGAGCAGCTATTGTCATCATTTCCTGGTTAATAAAACCAAAGAGATGCTAAGCTTGCTATACAAATGTCACTTCAGTATTGGCAATAATATCCCATCTGGAATGCCCGTAAGCAAACATGATATTTCTATATTATGGTATCTCTAGGTAGGGAAAACTTTAAGTCATCTCTGTAAACCATCGCTCCAAGAATTTACATTTCAAGTGACGCTTTATGTAGTACAATGCTGTTTCACTAGGAAAAATGCTATTATATGGAAAAAAAGATCATTAAGAAAGAACAAAACTTAAAATGAAAGATAATAAAGCAAAATATATGTTGATTTTCAAAATTAACGAATTATTAAAAATAAACAGATTCCCTTTAAAGAAAAGTTACAGCCTTGAAAATTGACAAACTAATAATGCAATAAATGGAAGCACGTATGAGAGAGACGCAAAATAGCAGCCATCTTTTTTTTGAGCGTTGAGGGGAATTCTGACATTCAGGAAGTCACAAACTAAGCAAAATGGCATATTATTTGATCAAGTAACCTAAAAGAGCACTTGATTCAAGCATCAGCATTTGAAAATATTCTTATCTGAACTACAACATTTGATCAATTTATTTAATTTTTATATTACCTCTAAATTTTGATTTACAGTACTGAACATAGGCAAGAAAAACTTTTGAAAACATATATACAATAGCTGTGTGCTTGCTGATCATCCAAAAATGGGTGGAAGATTTTTAAACTGACGCAGAAGCTGAGATTGAAGCGCAAATTAAGTTATTTAAAGCATAACACTTTGGGTTCTATGGGAATCATGCAGCTATACATATGAAAGCTGAAATTATAAAAAGTTCAACTATTAATTTTCTTACCATCATCGCATGTAAAATCCTGAATTGCCACATCTTGGATGGGAATCTCTTTGAGGAAGTAGGGTTTTTGGCAGCGAGGGTTCCCCGTCACAATGCGTTTCTTCCTTAGCCAGTCTCCAAGCCATGCGAGGTGGCAATTGCAGTTGAAGGGATTGGCCAAGAGGTTTCTGAGAACCACAGGAAAGTTTACTTCAGATTACACCATTTTTTTGTCCTAAGTATTCTATTTCTATTTTCAAAAAGCTAAGCTTAAATACCATTCTTCAAACAATACTATGTACAAACATAGGTGAAAGCTGTAATTTAGGCTCTGTGTGGTGAATCTTCATTAACTTGTTTAGAAATAATTTAAAACTGTCAAAGACCTGACTTCTTGTCAAGCCATTCTGTACTGATAATGCAATAACTTCATATAGAGATGAAGGCTGATTACTTTACATTATTAGCTTTAACCTGACAACAGCTATTCCATTAATTTGTCATCTCAAGATTTCCATCTTTTATTTGCTCCAGAGAATAAGTTTCCTACCTGAAGTCACAGCTAAGTTGATTACATGCCAGTTATAGAAATGAATTTACTTTTAGAAGTCAGTACTTTCAGCACAAACCTCTTGACAGTTCCATTATTTATAAACATGCCATCCTTAATATGCACAAATTAGTCACTTGGTGCAAAGTGTCACTTTTTATGTAAAAAGGGGATTAAGTACTTTCCTGACTGATGCTACCTACAAAAAGCATTTCTTCAGTAAACTGAGTGGCAGCTTCACTCACTGTTTTCGCTTCCCTTAAATTACAACATATTTAAATAAAAAAGGGATGCTTCTTTTTATAGAAAATGAGACTGAAGCTTCATTATAAAACATGTATGAATTAAGATTCTCAGTAGGCAGAGAAAATTTAAGATAATAATCGGACAGCACAGTGCAGAAGGACAGACAACATGGTGATTCGACCAGCTGCGATCATGCGATGCCTACCTAAATTGTGGGTTTCTAGCCTGGCTGAGATCAGTGGGCTTCTGCAAGGGGGGCAACCAGGATGTTTTTCCTGCCTTCTCAGGCAATTCTGGAAACCAGTCTAATGCTGCATCTAAGGGCACTATGAAAACACACTCTTCATGTGTCCAAGATGACCCAGAAAATAAACTTTCTCAAAAATCCCTCTATGAACTCATTTCCCTCAACTTTACCTCACACTGTGAAACTATACAGTAAACCATTAACAGAAATGTCCCCAAAATGTTAGAGGTTTAAACTTGGGTAAGGTAAAACACGAACGTGACTTACAACGTAGAGAGCGAATGCAGGGTATCGAAGGAGCCAGGTGCCACGGTGGTGATCTGGTTGTCATACAGCGAGAGCAGGCGGACTGAGCTCAGGCCCGTGAAGCTGTCGTTTCCCACACAGCTCACGCGGTTGCTCCTCAGCATCCTGAGAAAGGAAGGATCAGCATTTCTTAGCTTAGCCCGAGCAGGGGCTGGAGCTGAAGTGGTGTCCTGAGCAGGGCCTGAGAGGTATGACTCCGAAAGGACTGCTACCAGTGGAGGAACCACAAATGCAGTGACGCCTGTGCCACCTGTCACCTCACTGACGGGACTGAGTGCAGTGTGCGTGGAGGGGACTGGAAAACAGAAAGGTGGGTGGCTAGGTTTCACAGAGGCAAGGGGTGTTTCCCCTAAGCATTTGTGTTTTTTTTTCTTTCAATACCAGAATCAGTAATTATGAGTTTGTTAACTGACAATAGATTAAATTGATTGAAATTCCCCAAATCAGAGATGCACAGCAGTCCCCTCTTCATGTTTCCAACCTAATGACTCCAGAACTGCTATTTACAAGGAGCAGAAGGTTGTACCAACTGACCTCCTCCTGAGGCCCCTTCAACCTGAATTTTCTTACGATAAATTCTATAAACCACTTCTACTACATTCTCAAGCGTTTCAATTAAATGAAATCAGGCTACCCTGACTCCTCCTCAGCATGACTCTAAGATTTAGTAAAAATTTCAGAATACTAAGCAAGAAACGCCTATTCTAAAATCTCTCATATTTCTGTAAATCATATGAGCTTTGAAGTTTGCTGTTTTCCTACCTGTCCATCAATAAATGAATATTTTTTTCCCCACACTCTTGTCTAAGAATAGCTGCTTCTAACAATTTTAGCAGCTTTAAATGATAGGCCTGATTTATTAAAAATACCTAACGTCTATGGACAGCTGAAGCCCCAAAGACCATTTAATCTTGGCTCTGCTCTGCTGATCAGAAGAACAGGCTCTCTGAAGAAGGCCAAGAAGCTGTGGATTGTATAAACATCTTTTTTTGAGTGGAAAGAGCTAAACTGCCTTAATGGAAAGAATGAAATTAGTTCAAGCTATAGTGCTTTTACTCCTCCCTTCACTGTTGAAATTACATTAAAATTACTTAGGAGAGAATAATTTCCCACATTTCAATATCCACCAGAATCATTTTTTCCTCTAGCAAAATTCCCAGTAATGGTTGCACTGAACTGAATCAGACTCCATTACGTAAAATGTGTAATTCCTGTACAAAATTCTGTTACTTTGAAGCAGATGATTATTCCCATTTCCATTTCTGCAGTTAGATGTTTACCCATTCTCAACCGCTTCATCATTTTAGAGGACTCGTAATTTCTGTAGTCAAGTAACCACAACGAAGAATTTCAGCTACCCTATTTCCATAATTAAATAATTAAAGAATTCATATAACGTATGATAACTTTTTGTAAAATAGGAACAAAAACTAAGATATGCTTGAATAATCCATAGCTAATCCTCCAAAATCAAAGTTTTTAGGACAGACAGAATATTACTTTAAAAATACCTGGCAGAAGGGAAGAATAAAACCATGCAAATAATTACACTTACAGTGTTTTGAGACTTTCTAGTCCTTTGAACATTTTGTGTCGAACACTTTCCAAGCGGTTGCTAGTGAGCAATAGTTCATTCACGCCAGAGGCTCCATCAAATGCTCCTTCTTCAATATCGGTAATCTTGTTATTGCTCAGGTTTCTATCACACATTAACAGAAACAGAGAAAAACATGTTTTCTTTTTTGAATACCCTAAATTAACTGTTAAATGCTGCAGACTGCATAGATTTCAAGATACTGACTTACTGTTCAAAAGTAACAAATATATTGTTCAACTTCGAACCAATAAAAGCAAAATTCAATGCCCTGCTAACTAAAGAAGTAAAGATTTTTAAAGCAATCTTTGGAAGAGGTTTTTAAAAAATGGCAATTGCCCAGTCCGTGCTGCTGCCACACGAGAACATCTTTTCATAATTTTGAATGTTGTCAGTGACTGTATATTTTTTTCATGTCTCCAGTCCTTGTAGCATTATTAGACAAATTAGTAACAAAATGATACTCTGTGAGTACCAGCACAACTAATCACTCTGATTTCTTTATTACATCTTGGTAGACACAAATATAAGAAAACAGTATAAACAGCAACATATGTAAATGGAATGTGTGAATGTAAACAGTAAATGAAATGTTAATCATTTACGACATTAGTTAAAAAGGAGGTTTTATAAGCACGATAGTTCATTTATCTGCAATTCGCATGCAAAGCAGATCAAAATGTGGGAAAATGACCAAAATACTGCCAAAATATTTAGTGTTTATGGTTTTTAGTTGAAATATGGAAATTACATCCCAAATGGGTAGTATCTGTACTATATATACAAAAGCATACATACCCAACAACACACAATTTCTTAAAGATTTTTCATGTTATTCTTGCCTCCTTTTGTTTTGTTTGTTTCATATAACTATTTATACATATTACAGAAGTACATATCTACACACTAAACTGTTATAACACACTAGTGATTTTTAAAAAGTTCTTAAAAATGCTCTGAGACAACGTAAAATGAAGTGAAGCTAAAAACTTTTTATTTGATGGAATTAATGGTGTTGGGAAGAAAATCAAACATTATTTGATGCAACTTCTAGAACAGCTTTAATTGTGTTCAAATCAAGAAAATACTGACTTACTGTTCAAAAGTAACAAATATATTGTTCAACTTCGAACCAATAAAAGCAAAATTCAATGCCCTGCTAACTAAAGAAGTAAAGATTTTTAAAGCAATCTTTGGAAGATGTTTTTAAAGAATGGCAATTGCCCAGTCTGTGCTGCTGCCACACGAGAACATCTTTTCATAATTTTGAATGTTGTCAGTGACTGTATATTTTTTTCATGTCTCCAGTCCTTGTAGCATTATTAGACAAATTAGTAACAAAATGATACTCTGTGAGTACCAGCACAACTAATCACTCTGATTTCTTTATTACATCTTGGTAGACACAAATATAAGAAAACAGTATAAACAGCAACATATGTAAATGGAATGTGTGAATGTAAACAGTAAATGAAATGTTAATCATTTACGACATTAGTTAAAAAGGAGGTTTTATAAGCACGATAGTTCATTTATCTGCAATTCGCATGCAAAGCAGATCAAAATGTGGGAAAATGACCAAAATACTGCCAAAATATTTAGTGTTTATGGTTTTTAGTTGAAATATGGAAATTACATCCCAAATGGGTAGTATCTGTACTATATATACAAAAGCATACATACCCAACAACACACAATTTCTTAAAGATTTTTCATGTTATTCTTGCCTCCTTTTGTTTTGTTTGTTTCATATAACTATTTATACATATTACAGAAGTACATATCTACACACTAAACTGTTATAACACACTAGTGATTTTTAAAAAGTTCTTAAAAATGCTCTGAGACAACGTAAAATGAAGTGAAGCTAAAAACTTTTTATTTGATGGAATTAATGGTGTTGGGAAGAAAATCAAACATTATTTGATGCAACTTCTAGAACAGCGCTTTAATTGTTCAAATCAAGAAAGATTCTATTTGTTAGAACAAAAATTCATACACTTGCCAGAATGAATTGGTGCCATTATCTAAGACACAGAAAACAAGGAGTTGTGGCTTAATCTTGAGTGCTGACTACTCATCTCTAGCCTAGCTGTAATTTAACGTATACCTTGCCTGTGATGAAGTATACAATCACTGCTTTCATTTAGTTTCACAGTGGGGCTGGTCAGTCTCCTGTAAGGTGCTGCACAAGACTGGAAGCAAGAAACTCATTATTTCTCATCTCAGCTGGCTTATCCATGTCAAGCCCCTAGTTTCCTAAAATCTTACTTGTTCCTGGTGTAACATGGATACTACTTCACCCACTTCACAGGGATATTTTAAGGATTCATGTTGCATAGCTAATCAATGATGCAGTGCATACACATGCTTTATTACTGATGAACCATCAAATCAATTAAACATTTAGGCCCCAATTTTTCAATGTCATCTGTGCAGAAAGACCTTTGCACCTATTTGAACCTCCAGAAGAAATATGAGCTCCACAAAAATACAGAATTCACTGGTATTGGTGTCTCTGTAACATCACTACCTCACTGCTTTCCAGTCATGCTTAACCAGTCACTATTACTATTCTCTAAATTGAAGAATGTTGTAACAACTGATAACTATATTAGGAAGTTACGGAGCAGTATTATTAAAAATTATAACTTTTCATTAACATTTTCTCAATTTTGTTCCTCCTCAGTTATCCAGATTTCAAAGCTCTTGGGAGTTCCAGCAGACAGCTACACTACGACTGATTAATATTCTTCCTTTTCTTTCTTTTGTCTTGAACACCTCCTCAACTAAAAAGCAGCAAAGATGACATGAAATGTTTACTAAGCTACCTCTATAGCCTGAAAATATGTAATTACTGACAATATATTCCCTTTTCCCCGTTTTTCTTAAATATGAAGAACTGATATATGTGTGCGTGTGTGTGTGTGCTTGTGTAGGTACGCCACATCAAGTATTTTATTTATTTTAAAGGCACTCTGTAGCTGTAGAAAGTGCTAATCGGAGATCCTTGAGGAATGAAGAAAACTGGGTATTAGCACCAGAACACTGCTGTGCCAGACATTCCTACATTCTTTTTTTAAGTATCTCAGCCCAATCTGAAGTGGCAAGATGTACTCAAGTGGATAGATCAAAAGCAAAGTTGTTTTTTGTTTTGTTTTTTTTTTTAATCTTTGTCTACTAAATAAAAAAATCAGTAATAAGTATTTAACTAATCATGATCATGACAGCTGCCAGCAAGGATCTGCATAAGGCTAACAATAGTTTAAGTAATACTATTGCTCCCCTTGAGATTTTGGTCACTAGTAATCTAGACTGACCTTTTACAAATGGTAGTAACTTGGTGACTACATTCAAAAAGCAGTGCATAATTTTAATTAATCTGATCTATTTTTACTTGCATTTTTCTTCACTTACTATTTATGTTTGGAATTAATCCTGAAAAGATTGAGCACAGAGTCACTAAGTCTAACTAAATGATCTACCCTCAAATATGTCTTTTACATAAGCGAAAGAAAAGCTTTTCATAGATTTATTTTTAGTAACAACTGCAACTGGTAAGGTTATAAACTCCTCTTAGAACATGAACTGTGAACATGGACTTACATGGATGAACTATCACATCTTTTTTTTTCTCAGTCATTTAATTTTTATATTCCCCTCATCTAATGACAATTTAATGAAGCACAGAATCAAAGGCATGTCTTGAATGTGCTGAAAGAGGCAAAATTGCCTGGTCAGGGAGTAGTACGGGAAGTTACAAAAGATTACTGGAACCTTTTTTGAGCAGCTTATACTGTGAGCTCCCTGCTGTGGCTGTGTAACAGACCAGCTGGCTGGACACTGCAGTGAAGGTGCTGGAGCTAGACACCATGAGAAGTTGTTACTGGCAGTGCCTAGTCCCATAGAGAAGAGCTGCCAACTCTGATCTACCTCAGTGAGTAAATTAAACTCATTCTTGATTTTTGATTAGAATATACTGAATCTTTTATAGATAAGAACTAAGAAAGCTGGAGAAACACAGCAAGGAGCTAATGTGCTATCTGAATAGACAAGGTCACTGAAGTTGCACTTACATTTTACGCAGCTGAGGAAGTTTCCTAAAGATTCCAGTAGCTTCCAGGACTGAAAATTCGTTGTTATTTAGTCGCCTACAAGAAATAACATCAATTTCAGAAAAAAATATTCAGGCACTGGTACAGAATGTTCCACACTAAGTAAGCTTTTCAGACTGGTTTAACTGAATAGCTGGTATTCAACTGGTAGCTGAAGAACAATTCCGTATATTCTGACATTTCTAATTCTGGTAATTCCTGTGAATGAACATTCTCATTAGTTAAACTTAGGCATACATAAGACATACAGAATCAAAACCAGATCACAAAATATCATACAACTAAAACTGCAGGGAAATATAAGATGATGTTTTTAATTTTTCTTTTAAGGGAAGAAAAACAAAAATGTAACTAAGGAAGGATTCCATGGCAACTTATAAATAAAAATCTTTAAGAAGCACATATAAACCACTGAAGATTAGTTTACTGTTCTTTAAAGGGTATCAGGTGGGGTCTGCCAGACATCTGGTGGTGCTCACAGAACACTATTTGCAAGAATGAAATAATTACTTTATGCTCAATGCTTATTTTGAATAGGGACTGAAACACACTGCATAGGTCTTCCCAAGAATTTAAAAACACTTCTCTGACCATCGTTTAACTTCAGACCACTCCACCTAACACACAGAAATTGCGTAAGGAAGCATTAAATGCTGCTTTGTAATGCTACAAGAAGGTATACAATGAGCAACAAATACTAGCTGGATACTGATCTTTTCTGCCCAGGTATCAAGGCTGTTCCAGCATAGTATACCTTTAGCAGCTGCTAGGGTAGGGGACCATCTATATTTAAAAAAATATTTGCACTGACCCAGTATTCCCTATTTTCTCTCTTGAAAAGAAAACGGAAATTATGAGCCTTGGATTCCTTATATGTTTTAATGGAATCATCATATGAAGGAAGGGAGTCTGTCCAGCTTTTATTTAGAGATCTTAAATAGGAAGGAAAAGAGATCACTGACAAGATCACTGTGAAACGAAATTCAGCATAAATCTAAATGCAGAGTGCTTTTCAGAATTTCCTTATTGCAAGACAAGATTAAAAAAAACCCTAGAAAATAAAAGAGAGCTGCTCGTTCATCCTTTCTTCCTGCTTATTCTCAATGATAGCCAGAAGGGAAATTAAGGTTGTAAATCTGAAGGTATGGCTGTACAATAGTTTCAGCACGGAACTAAACTGAGAGAAGGCAGGAAGAGTTTTTTTGGATATATACGGAACATTTGTATATCACACTGAAGTACAAGGAACATGAATGTCAAAAGATGCTACCACCTCTGAAAATCAGCTGGATGACTTAATGTGATTTTTAGTGGGACCGTATCAAATGAATTTTTTCACAGTGTCAATTAAAAAAGTTACATCATCATTGAAAACAGCCTTTTTTTCTCTGTCCATCAACAACGGAAGCACCATGTGTTCTATAAATGCTGACATTTTCAAATACTTTTCAAGTGCTATATTGTCTAGAAGAATGACTTGTTTGTAAAAAGCAAGGCTGTTCCAGCATAGTATACCTTTAGCAGCTGCTAGGGTAGGGGACCATCTATATTTAAAAAAATATTTGCACTGACCCAGTATTCCCTATTTTCTCTCTTGAAAAGAAAACGGAAATTATGAGCCTTGGATTCCTTATATGTTTTAATGGAATCATCATATGAAGGAAGGGAGTCTGTCCAGCTTTTATTTAGAGATCTTAAATAGGAAGGAAAAGAGATCACTGACAAGATCACTGTGAAACGAAATTCAGCATAAATCTAAATGCAGAGTGCTTTTCAGAATTTCCTTATTGCAAGACAAGATTAAAAAAAACCCTAGAAAATAAAAGAGAGCTGCTCGTTCATCCTTTCTTCCTGCTTATTCTCAATGATAGCCAGAAGGGAAATTAAGGTTGTAAATCTGAAGGTATGGCTGTACAATAGTTTCAGCACGGAACTAAACTGAGAGAAGGCAGGAAGAGTTTTTTTGGATATATACGGAACATTTGTATATCACACTGAAGTACAAGGAACATGAATGTCAAAAGATGCTACCACCTCTGAAAATCAGCTGGATGACTTAATGTGATTTTTAGTGGGACCGTATCAAATGAATTTTTTCACAGTGTCAATTAAAAAAGTTACATCATCATTGAAAACAGCCTTTTTTTCTCTGTCCATCAACAACGGAAGCACCATGTGTTCTATAAATGCTGACATTTTCAAATACTTTTCAAGTGCTATATTGTCTAGAAGAATGACTTGTTTGTGAAAACATTTATTGATTCTAATAATTCTTCCTTGCTGTGCTCTACTGCAAACATTTCTAACCCCATTGAAAAAGACAAACAATTTGATCCTTTCTGCTTCGCAACAACCTTTTACATATTAAAAATAATTTACTTTGTCTCTCCCTCAAGTTTCCTTCATACAAATGCATTCAATCTTTTCAGTTTTTCCTCGGAAGTCTTCTTTTCTAGATGATTCTTGTTCTCCTTGAAATTTTTTCCAAGTGATCCATATCCATCTTGAAAAGTGAAGTCCTTGACACAGTATTCCTGCTGATATTTTAATATTGTAAAGTACAGTAAAATAATTATTTCATATAACTTACATACTACACTCCTGTACATACATCCCAAAATGACATTTGTAGCAGCGCCCAATGGCACTCCTTCATCTTTCATAGGTATGATAACACCACCATAGCCTTTTCTCTTGAACTATTTCCTGGTTATTCCTCAATCTTGTATTTGTGGTGCTAATTAGTCCTACCTAATGTCAGATGTAGAATTTGAATTTTTATTTTATTTAAACTAGTCTTATTTTACTATCAATATTACAGAACAATTTTAAGAATTTTCCGTGTGTTTTGAAGATTTTCAGTATTTGAGAAGTTTCTCCATACTTCTCTGATGGAAAAGAAGCATGGGTCGAATCACTGTATTGTGTTTGGTTAAAACTGTAGCACAAATCATATCTTCTCTTTAACTTTGTATATATGGTGATATCACAAATCATGCATCATCACTGAGGGTAGATCCACAAATAAAAGGATGTCAAGAGTTACAAATTATGGGTTTGTGGTCAGAGGAATGACTACATGGATCACATGGCATTTCTATGGCTGGAATTTGCTGGCTTTAGATCTGGAACTGTTAAATACTTGTGCAAGAAGTTTTCATTCTATTATCATGGTAAGTGATACCACACACAGAGGAATCAAAATTATTACAGATGACTCAAAAATTAACAGATGTGGTGGTATCTTCCTTCTGGATCTTAATATAATTATTTTTTGAGCCCAGTGCTCTTTACTGGTAAAGACAATAATGATAGTTGTTACCTGCAATCACTGGATCATGAAAAGGATCTTAAAAATACTTGTATCTTGTTTATTCAGAGCAAAGTACTGAAATGTCATTCTCAAAACAAAAAAGTAAACAAAGAAGCATCTGATATTCTGTTATACTCTGTTTCTCTGTTTTATTTGATGCTTTTTCCTGTTTTATTAACACAATGGGAAAGATATTTGCATGTTTTGGTACAAAAGCTGAACCTTTCTGGAAGGCTATGTACGGCAGTCATATTCATGCTTTTGAAAACTATCTTGTTAGGATTTTACAGCTACTGTAAAATCATTACAAAAATTGAACATATAAGACTGAAATTGTTTTTATTTAGCGTTCCTCCTGGGGACTCTGGTTTAAGTGATTTATCAAATGCTTCCTGAATTTTCCTATATATTAGAATGCTACCTGAAAAATATTTTATTTCTGGGGCGCATTTACAGGCTTGTACTTTATTTCAAATACTTCAATGGCAGATCAGACAGATCTTTCACTGGTTTTCTGGAAGACTGTGAGCAAGCAACAAAATAGAAATAGTTAGAACAGCACTTGGCTCATTTATAAGTTTTTTCACCTTTTACAATTAAGTATCTGTCTTGAACTGTATTATTACCTTCAGATTTTTTTAAAAATGATGACTCTGAAGAAATAGGTTTTTTGATGTGATATTATTACTGTTGCAATCTACACAATCAATACTCTTCTCCTCACTTTTGATCTTCGTTTCCAAGCTGAGTCTCAGCTCCAAACAACACGCTGCAGAAAATAATCTAGCCTTCCTCATCACTGTTATAGAAGCATCAATGTCATTTGACTCTAACAAGTATCTTTATCTCAAATTTGGGGGGTAAAAGAAAAGAAAGGCTAACTAGCTGCTCTTCTCATATATGCCAGTAAATGTTGTGAAATGGAAATCACAGAGTGGCCCTAGAATTAGACTGGGAAGTCCCAAGAGGAGCAACAAAGGCAGTGCATCAAAGACCAGGAATAATAGGAGGAAACAAGAGACAGAGCTGTAACTTCTGCATCGGTGAGGCAAATACCAGAAGAGTGTATTTAGCTAGAGCAATTGGATTTTTAGATGAAGTAAAAAAATGCAGAAATAATTCCTCTATCCCCTCTAGAATACTTGCAAGGCTGTTGAAATTTTTATTACATCAAAAGACTTGAAGAACAATCTGTACAGTTTATCAAGAAGAAGGTTGAATAGAGACTTTGTTACAGTTTAAGACCATCTTACTTGGATAAAGAGCCAGAAAAGGGCTCTTTAACTGCAAAAAATATAAAAGAAGCAACGATGGAAACTGAAGACAGGCGGATTCCATCTGGAAGTAAAAGTTCCCATTTTAAAAGATTTTAATAGAAGTGAAGGGAAATGATTAACTTCTGCAACGCTCCCAGGGAAATGGTGGATTTTTAATCCACTGATACCTTCAAACAAGACTGGATGTTTTCTGAAAGAAGTGCTGTAACCAAACATGAATTATGCTTTAGTCAAACCCAATTTTTTTGTTGACTGAAATTTGAGAGTTTAGGATACACAGCAGATGAGGCTTGATGATTTAATTGTTTCTTCTGTATTAATATGTATGAATCATAATTATAGAAGGAAAACACTTGACAGTTTACCTTCCACATGTAAATAAATGAATGTGAAAAACAACAATTAAAATACTAGATTAAGATTATTATTTCTTCAGAGGAGAGAAAATTAAACATGAATCCTGCTAAGAATCAAGACAATGCATGCTTGTCACTTCAACAACTCCATTTCTCATCTCTTGGTTCAGTAACTATGATTTTTACACTCATTACTTTATGATCTCCTCCTACACTTTAACCTGTTATCCACTCCATCAGTTTTTATTCTTCAATTCTAGTAATTTTATCTCAAAATATTATAGCATAACATTATATACATTTGATGAGTGTTTTCTGTCTTCTTGTGGACCTTCCTCCACACTAAAATCTTCTTTCTTTTTCCCTCCTTCTTGGTTCTTCACCCTCTATATTGTATCCCTAGCAAATCCTATGTGGAAAAAAAAAATGTATTTCTCCACTGAAATCTATCTCCCTTTACCCAAGACTGCGTATCAATTTTTTCTTCCCTGGCACTACTTTATGAACAGTAAATCAACAGCATGAACATGGCCAAAAGCTGAGCTTTGCTTTTACCACATATGCCTCTTTTTCAATTGAATTTGCCATCATTCTGGGCACAACTAGAATTACCACTCAGACTTGTAATTAGAACATCACCAAGTTTAACTCCCTCCCCCAGCTCAAAGACAGACAAAAATCTCCATCTCTATTTACACAATATTTCCATTTCAAATTCCTTTTACTGTCCAGATATACAAAATCCTTAACTATGGTCTCAGTATTTCATACCTTCACTGCTGTACTGTTGCTTTGATGCCAGCTGCAGACTGATTATCTTTTAAGAGATGTACCACGCTGTTGCTCATCTCACCCCTGTGGGTCACAACTTGATCACAGTACATCTCTGTCCCCACTTTTCTACATCAAATCAAAGTCCCTCTCTTTTGCCCCTCAACATTCTTCCTTGTTCTTTACACTGAATCTCCTAGGAAAAACAGCTATTTCCTCCCACCTTTGCTCTGCCAATGATGGCTACTTTCATCTCCTGCCTTTCTGCTGATCCTTCAAGCATCTCTGCATTCCCTTTCATACTATGCTTTGCGCATGGGAAAACCTTGTAAAGCTGTCTTAATTTTATTTTTCAATCCCTCCTTGAAGACCACGTCAGTTGTAATGCCTATAAATCATTCCCATATGGCACTTATTAAGCAAGTAATAATCTGTGACTTCTTTTCTGCTCATCTCTGTTCATTATGTTATTACCTCATCTTTTTAACCCAACTCTGTCTTGTTTGTCTGCTTTATCTTCCTCTGGTCTCCTGCCTGACACACATAATGTGTGCTTTGCACAAGAAGAATCAGCTCCGTTTTATTAAACACCTAGGTAGCACTTTTTAAGACAGACACCTGGTTTCTGGATGTCCTACTTGCTCTTGTAGTTAAAATTAAAAGCAAAATAAACCCCACTACCTTTCAAAAAAATCCAAGAGGGTAGCTCATGTACTGGAGAACTAGAAACATAGAATAGTTACCTTATTTATTTAGCATAAGTTTTTAAGGCTACACGGTACTGAAATGATGCATAAATAATTTTTGTTAATATCTAGTCCTTTGAAGTGCACCACAGAGGTTACACTTAATTTTTACTGTTCAAAACAATAAAGCTGTGGTTTTATATTTGAAAATTTTAGTTAGTTTTTCCATAAGCAAATAATGTTTCATTATGGGTTCAACTTACAACTCTGCTGTGTACTGGGGGATGTGATCAGGAATTTTGTTGAGTTTCTGATTGGAGCAGTCCACTGTGGTCCCTTCACAGCGACATTTCTCAGGGCAAGCCAAATCTGCAAAGCAGTCTCCACTTAATTTCGATCTGTAATCTTCAGTGCCTGTGGAAGAGTCAAGTCAAAATACAGATACTGAGTCAATAAAGTATAAGATTTGCTTCTTGTGAGAAGGCTGAAAAGATGTCTGCAATGCAGATAATGGGTGGGCAACTTGGGAAATGTATGATAAACTTTGTGATACTGAACAGACACAAGGGCTTCAAGAGAGGGTTAAATATAGGGGCTTAAGATATGCTGGAAAAAGAAACTGTGACCAACTTCACATAACAGGATAACATTAACTTGAGCTTTTCACAGCTGTACTTTCTGCTGATTATGTTGTCAGCCAATCTAGCTTTGTTCATAGCTAATCACACAAATGCCACTGATTTTTTTAGAATTTATTTTCTTTCTCTCTATCAAGAATAAATAGATCCTGAATGCCACCTTTTCTCTTTCTCTTGTTACAAATTTGTATTGTTGACTGGACTTCATTAACCTCTGTGATTTTTTGTTCATAGTCTCCATACTCCACATCATCTCAAACATGTAAGATTGAAAGCCCTGTTTTCAGCTTTAATTTAAAAAATGTGTGATCCTGACTTAAGCCTCAGCAGCTTGCCATGCTGTAGAAAGCTGCGTGACGTTCCATGGTGCTTGACAGAACCATGTTTTACTCATACCTCACAACCACATGGTTAGATCAAGCACAACAGAAAATCTCGCTACATTATCAAAACTGCATCCATTAGGCCAAGGATAAGAGCAAGGGAAAAGAGGAAGGAGTAGGTATAAGTTACAGAAGCATCTGAAGTTTAATACTTGCTTACATGACATGGCATTCTTATTACTGAATGTCCAGTGCCACAGTAACAGTATTACTGTCACAGATTAAATAAAAAGTACAAAAAAAATGAACCACATTGAAAGTTTCCTCCACCATTTCCCAGAGTCAGTCAAAGAAAACGTCCTAAACATATCAGGAGAAAACATCCAGTAAGGAACTGAGGGTGGGTGACAAAGAAAACAAAGAGAAGCTGAAAGGACCTGTGGGTTCTTCTTGGACAAAGACTGAGACTAGTAGAAGGTGCATCAGGGCTGGGAGGTACATTGTGATTTAGCTCAGACACTGAACTTTACTTACAGCCAAAATGGTGAACTCCTGCAAAAGTAAAGATAGCCAAGAAGGAAAGAAAGACAGAGTAATCCCAATTAAGACAAAAACATGAACTAAGCTCTCACGTTCTCTACTCAACTTTAGTGTGATTAGAAGATGTTGCTAAGGGGTACCATCGTCAGCAGAGAGAAAGAATAATTCATTTTAAGTGGCATCAAAAAATGAAGAAAAGTTCGGGGTTAATTACAGATTTCATATAGGATGATAATGCCTCCCATGCATTATTCTTCACTATTTTGAATGTACTCTTTAAAAGCTGCTCCCTTGAACATATACACATGCTATGCCACTTAAAACCTTAACAAACCAAAGAAACATAGGAGAAACAGATTCCTCAGGGGAGGAAAAAAAACCTCAACAGTCATCACGTATTATGTTATCTAGCGTTTGTAGATGTCTAAGTAACACATATGATATAACTACATGGAATATTTCTATGAGCTAGCAGACAAGTGATATTTTTTCAAATTAATGATTTAATACTTGTATAACCTTTAGTCTTCCAAATGACTATAATGAAATTCTACTAAGACTTCCTAGCATCTGCAGAGGAAGATCTCCCAATGACATATTTAAAACAAATATAAAAAAAATTTAAGTTTTTAAAGAAATGCTAACATTTTTACAGTATTTACTGATGTGTAAAGAAGTGTTTTTAGCTCTTTTAAATATCCAATAAGCAAGGCTACAAATACATTTTTTTTCCTCCTGCATCCAGAGTAAATCACCGTTAGCAGTTTAAAGTGAACAACTAAAATATTCAGGGACAAGGTCTTCAACAACTAAAATAATTTTATACAGCATCTTCCTGATAACCTGATAGAAAGAGAAAGCACAGAAGCTGTATTTCAAGAAGCAAGTCTGTGGCACTTTTTGATTAAGTCTTTTTCTTCTTTTTTTTTCAGGAATAGCATTTTTTAAAGGGTACATGAACAAAATACTAAACTGCATGTGTGGCCATATTATAAACAGGCTGTGAAGACATTTGCTGGCAAGAAAACACTTCTAACTCAGAGACAAAAGTTGTGCTGGTAAGGTTGAGTGGAAGTCACTCTGTGGCAGGAATACAGCTGTTCTACTCATTAAGGAATTGAGCGGTACTACAGGTTTGAGAAATTGAATCCCCCTCTGTTTTATGCTGCTTTAAAACACATTTTCGCGGCTGCCAATGCTGACAAATTGCTGCCTTATTTTGTATTTCATCTTTTCTTCATATTCAAACCAACATATTAGTATGAGGGCATGAAGAACTTCACATGATTACCGCAAATTTAAGTGATATATCACACAGCATTAGGAGAAGAGCTGTTAAACATACCAGCTTAAAAGACAAAGACCACTGCAGAATGACAATATACCTGTAGTACTTGAAAGAACAAGTGCACTGGTGTCATAATCAATTATTGTAGATTTTTTTTAGATATTAAGCTATGGTAGAAAACCCTCCTTGCAAATCACATACTGTAATTCATCAATAGATTAATTATTCCCTTGTTTATTTTGCCAATCAATCATTTATAATCTGTTAGGAACATAATGCAAGTGCATCATTGTTTTTTTTCTATTAAGAAATCAGTGCACACACCTGACAAGCCAGGTAAAATAAATAAAGAAAAATATTTCAAAGAGCTAGGGCCAACATCAGTAAATCTTTTGTGAAAATATCATAGACTTATTGTAGCTTAAAGCGGTGTGTAAATTGCTGTTTCACCCCAACTCTAAAGTCGTATTTTCTTTAATGGAAAGCATTTTTGGTTCATTGTATGCATGTGACCACAGAATGCCTTTAATGAAGAATATCAGCTTTCTTTTCCAAGCATTCCACTGTGAATTCGTAAACGCAAGGAGGGTGAGCAAGCAGTAGCTGCAGCCAGTGTAGAGCATGAAAGCAAGGCAAGAAAATGTTCATTTGTAAAATGTTTATTTTTTTAAAGTTGTACTAGCTCTTTGATGGTAGTATGGTTTCCTGTGTTTAAAAGCAGCTCAGGAGCTACATTTTAAAAACAGTAGTGGCAGAAAGGCAAGGTACAAGGTAAGTAAAGGTGTCAATCGAAATATGAACTAGCAGGTGCAACCTTCTAAATAATTTAAGTAGAGGTATAATTTTGGTAGGTTGTGTGCAAATTTGTAAGACAAAAAAAGTAAATGGAGCTGCATGCTAAGCTCTTATGTTCAGAAAACAGAACTACTAGTAATCTACAAAGGAAAACTATGTCTAGCTACAGGTATTGACTAATGTTAATACACATGCATCAGTTTCCTAAAAGCTATAACAAACTTTGCTTTTTTGGGGAAAGGGAGAGAGTATCTGCAGTTAGTCAATCTTACTGCAGAGCCAAACCTACCTGGAATGAAATACTGTTCTTTAGCTAAATAAAGAGAAAAAAAAATAGAAGATGCACCTGAATGTCAGCAAGCAAAGAATGAGTTTTATTAGATTAAGTATGGACTACAGTTAACTACAGATAATTAAGTGAAAAAATGTGTATTCACAACGAGAGCTGATAAACAACAAAGTGTGAATAGTCATAAATGTATCCGGAACATGGATAACGAACAGTTCTCATCTGGTATTTGCACTTGAGACTGAATAAATTGTAGAATGTGAAATGCACCTGGAACAGCTGGATACCATATGACAAAAGTTAGGATTTAGAGAAATGTAAGTAGGAAATGGAATAAGATTAGAAAAAGAAAACAGTAAATTTCAGTATGAGGTAAGCTCCCTGTATAAAATGAATGTCATGTTTCCATATTTAGCTAGAAAATTTTAGATCTTTCACATACTCCAGAGCCTTGTGGAAATTTTACAAAATGATTTATGTTGGTGATACTTGTAGTGAATAACTTTAGCATTTCATTCTGAAGTATTATATATTGCATTTCGTTTGTTAGATTTAATGCTACTCAGAAATAGTGCCAAATATGCTAACTATAGTAATGTTCCGTGATCCCATAGTCTATGACTTCCACGATTTCCCTCCCTTCAGTCAAAGAACTAAAAAAGATTCTGCAATGTTTAAGAATTCCATAGAGAGCCAGCTGCCTTCATTAGAACGTCTATAACCACTTTTTTTGCCAATAAAAGAAAAATGGCAGCTGAACTAAGAAAATTACCTGAGCAGCGGAATTTCTTGCTTTTGATCTGGCCGATCCTTTTGTTTGCCAGACGGCGGGGGCTGGTGCAACGGGCACCACTGGTCTCAATGGGGTTTGCATGAAGATAATCCGCCAGCCACTTCAGATGGCAGTCACAGATAAATGGGTTCTGAGCCAAATGCCTTTCATGAAGAAAAAAATGATAATTTCACACATTATTTCCCTTTGGTCTCAGCAGTTCCCGATATTTTTAGTACCCTGTAGAATATGAAGTCATACTAAAGACAACCATAAACGAGCATACATACAAGGTCTGAATTGCACGTAGGGGTGAAAAGGTGCCTTTTGCAATGGTCTGAAGCTTGTTGTCATACAAAGAAAGAAGATTCAAGTTGTGCAGATCTTGAAAAGCATCAACTCGCAGGCAATTGATCTTGTTGGCATTCAATAATCTGTTTAATGGAAGACAATTATAAAATTGAGATAACTCAGTGTCGCTGCAGCTTCAGCGTTTTTCACAGGTAATTCTTTGTGCGCATTTGTAACCAGAACAAGAGATGTAGTAACAAATATTAATTGACAGTGACATAAGGCATTTCAGTGAATTGAAATATCTTATATAGGTGATCTGAAATTATTCCTAAATATTTGTACCTTGGAGTTGAAATGTGTGGGTTTATTCAGCTAAAATCACATTTCTTGTATGTGCTGGTAGAACGTGTGTGTGTGGTATTTGTCTGTGCAAAGAAACAAGCTTAAAAAATCAAGTATCTGCAAGGAAAACTAGTTCCTTTTGCCAAATAAATAAACAAACAAAAAAGGAACTGAACACTGTGTTCATTAGCTGGAAGAGATGTGCAGTGGCACTTTTAATTATATGTTACTAATCAGCATGCTGCCGCATTAACAGAGTTGTAGTAAAACCGGTGGCATGGAATATATCCAAATCTGTCTTGGATCCTTTTTCCTCTCCGTCTTCAAAGGGAACCTTTTCTTCCCTGTACCTCCCAGACTTCTAAAGTTAAAACAAACAAGCCAATCTAAACCAACTCCTTCATGCTTTTGAAGAGAAAAAAAATAAAAATGTCATTCAACTAGATGTATTTTTATAACCAAATATTTTTTGTTTTTTTTCCCATTTCCAGCCAGAAATTGAATGGAATGGTGGATTTGAAAACCAATGCTCTGATAAAGAGTTTCACCACACAAGTAGAAATTTACTTAGACTAAAATGTATTGTTTATGCAAAGTATATCAACCTATGGACATTTTTTTAAGAGAGAATAAACAGAAGTTCAGAGATGTCTCTTCTTTTTTTTTTTTTACAAAATCTGAAATATGTTTTTATAACTAAAATCTCTTTAAAGGAAAACAGGAATGCACACCCCCTCACTACTATACTAGTTTGTGACTAAAATAAATCAAAATGTAAACCTCTAGGTGGTGACAGAACTTTCATTTTCTTTGTATTTACTTACTGTTTCGCCATCTTCAATGAGTTGTTAATAATAGACATTTTGCCAATCACTACACTGTGAAGTCTGGACATTAAATACTTCTAATCAAGTGGGAAGAAGCTTTAAATTCTTTAAGAAGAAGCTTTACATCAACAAGTCAGTTATTCTGGGACAATTTCTTCCAAAAACACCACCATTGTTTTATGGCCTATTTTACAAATTTCTTTTACACAGTACTAGTGCACAGCCTCTTCTGCTAAATATTGACAATATTTGATAAACATATCATCATGACATTCTTCTTTATTCCCAGTATTAAATCTAAATAGAAACAGTTTATAAAATTACACATGGAAATTTCCAAAGTGTTACACGAAATAGCAGCTGGAGTTCACAGAGTCAAAGAATTGTACAGAGAAGAGTGTCAGAAAACATTAAAAGTCATCAATGAAACTGTACTGCAACTCTGTTCTTCCATGGGTACAACTAGAAATAAAATTACATAGCATTTGCACTACGTATTTTCTCTGTATAAAACAAACAAATATTCCTTCTATGGTTCCCACACAACTTTATACATACTATTTGCTGTTTACAGAGCAAGACAGTATCATATCTTATGTGTTTTATCCTTATAAATTCCACACAAGAGAATAGTTTCATTTTAATCATTTTAGGCTGAGACATTAACTGAGATATGATCAAATTTGTGGATGAATGGCAAGCTGGCCTACAACAGTCTTGACTCCTTTGGCTTTAACACAATTTGTTTTTATTATACTCTGATCTTACATACGGGATTTCCTGCCAGTTCTTCTCCAGGAATAAATCTCTTATTGTGTTTCCCCTTCTGAGTTATCCCAAAATAGAATAAATACTAAAAAAATACTCACAGCAATTGCAGAGAAAAGAGTCCTTCAAATAGGCCCTTTGGAAGTTCTGTAATTTTATTGCCATAGAGGACACTGTACCAGGAAATAATAAAGCAAACAAAGCCACCATTACAAAAGGCGTATACTGTATGATTTTGACTTTAAAAATAAAGAAATTTCCATTTTCCTGAAGGGAATTTAACAGCAACAACTTGATACTTGCAAGATCCTTGTGGTCCTGTGAGGTAGCAGGATCACACATTTTCCCAAAAGGTGTGTTGCTCAAAGAGCTCTCAGCAGAATCAGCACCTCACTGTTTACAGCCTTACCAAGGGACCTTGATAAGTGGATTTGCTGTTTGTAAAAACAACTAACTGGGGAATAAAAGAAATGTTTGATTTTGTTCAATTCTTTGCCATGAATGTATTTATAAAAAACCCATACATTTTTAGTGTCCAGCTGTGATACAATATTCAATTATCACTCTAACATTCTGAAATCATTTTTACAGCTTTCAGAATTGATCAAAGTTCTGCAGGGATCCAAAGATCCAAAATAATTTCACTATAAGATTATGAGAAATTTGCTTCTGTTTTTACAGGTCAAACAAATACCTACAGTGAATTGAGTGAACGTAAACCCTGGAAAGCATCGGGAGCTGCTTCAGAGATCTGGTTATTGCTCAGGTCACTGAAATAAATGAAATTTGATTCAATTAATTCAAGCTATTTTCAAAATAGCAAACGTTAAAATAATATGTAATTAGAATTAGGCATGGAAGGGAGAGAGAAATTAAAGTATTTATGTGAGAGACTGCCGAAGAATTTTAATATAAAACCACTAAAATTGCCAGTACACTGAAACAAAATGCATGATTAAAAATAGACCTTTCAAATGTTTAAAAAAAAAGTGACAAAAAGATTTAGTCTTCCTAATTGCTTAAGTACATTTTATAAAGAATACTCTGTTTGCTATGGCCACAGGACTATACAGCCTCAAAGATATTCCGAAATAACAGTGGCTTATCCCCATTAATTTATTTTTTTTATAAAATATTCACTACAGTAACATATTGCTTCTATGCAGGACCATATTAAATAATTTCAATACTTGGTAAAGAACCATTATTATTAATGTGACAAAGATGCTATACAGTCTTAATAATCAGGCTGCCATATCAGTTAATCTTTCAGCAGTCAAATTTCTTAAATGCTCACACATTGACTGCAGTTCCTCTGTATGACCTTGACTTGTTTTTTATTTTTTTATATATGTGTGTGTGTGTATATATATGAAAATAAAAAATTAAATCTAAATTATTGGGTACGTACATTCTTCGAAGCTTTTTATATGGTGAGAAAGCTCCAGGAGGTATGACCTTGATTGAATTTTGTTCTAACCGTCTGCAAAAGAATAGCAACAACATAAAAATACAAACCCCAAGCCAATCAGCAATCTAAAGCCATAACAAACTAGGAGGGATAGACTTTAACACAGAAGGCTGCTTTTGCTTTCTTTTTCAGTATATTTTTTATCTTGAGAAACAAGGTAATTTCATTTCAGCTTTCATTACAAAAGAATCTGGTTTTGTCTGTAAAACCAAACCTTTTAACCTATAGAGTGTAATGTAAATTAAAATCCAATCTTGATTTTGTATCCAAAGAAAACTTATTTTCAGAGCACACAAGATTTTTGTAAAATTTAAGCTAGAATTGTCATTAAAAAATTCAAACTTGAGTTAGTGTTAATTGACTCCCAATGTATTATTCACATACAGCAATTTTTATAGTTTTATTTAGAAATGTCTGTTATTCACATACAGCAATTTTTATAGTTTTTTTCAGAAATGTCTAAAGACTTCTGTGAATTAATCATTGAAACATGCAAACCATAGGAAAGGGGAGAGGAATGTTCCTTCAGAACAAATAATGTATGTTGCTACCTACAGTAAGGCAAATGCCATATTTTTAAACATGCACACATGATTTCTTTAGATACAGTACGTAACACATTTTCTTTAAGATATAATACTAGGATTGCACAGCCACACCTCTAACTTTTTTAGACAAGTGTTTTAATCTAAAATTGTAGTTCATGTTACTGGCCACGTTTGCTTTGTATGTATAGTGACTGTGACTGAAGCTTGCCATACTGCAAAGTGTGAATTCGCTGATGGAAACAGTTTTCCAAGAATTTTTTGAACTTTCAGAGCTTTGCATATGGGAAATCTATGCTGATACAGACCTATGGCCCACTTGCCAGCAAGTCAAAACAGATTCAGCAATAAGCACATTTAAAATAGAAGCTACTTCTTCACACACCACAGTATTTCATGGTTACAGCAGTGTAAAAATTTCTATTGTGTAGACATAAGGAATGAAACTATTTATACTAAAAAGTACAACAGGAAAAGGCAGTATTATTTGAACTACATACCACGCTTATCTAATAAGCTTTCTATTTCCCTCTTACATGCACAGGTATCAACTCTTACTACGATCTACGTACATAAAGACAATGCCAGAAATCTATTTCATATAAGGAATCAAAATTCTGTAGAATTTACTGCATTATTTTAAATTACTTGGACGTTGACTCGGAATCTAAGGTCAAAAAGCCTTTTTAAATCTAGATGCAGGAATATTAGCCTATTTTTTTCCTTATAGCCTTGTCCTATTAACTCTCTTCTGTTTCACTTTTGCTCTGATAAAGAGACATATGAGTATTCTGTGTGTGCAGTGTAACTAATAAGCTATATATTCACTTTGAGTAAGTCTTTCCAAGAAACTATTCTTAAAACAACTGTTTTGTTTTGTAAAGTTTCTCCAGAGTCTGATCACAGTATAGCTGAACTGAAGAAAGATTTTTTGCTGCCTTTGTGAAGTTTTGTTCAGATGGAGATATCCATACATTTAATACTCAAAATCTCTTAAGTCTGACCATGCTTTACCTTAGCAGAATTTGTTGTTGAATGGCTTATAAAGAAGCCAAGAAAAAAAAGCCTCAAAAATCTTCCGAACACACAGAAAATCTCATTTCATCAGAGCTGTTTTAGACTGAGTTCATGTTTTTAAAAAGTCCTTAACTAGGAAAATGTTGCCACCTTGCTACAGTTTTCAGGTATGTTTTAAACACTGCAAGGAATCCCATGGCACAAGACTGTTAACTTTTTCCATAAACATGATATTCTTTCATATACTTTCTTCGCCTTGGCCGAGCCTTTCGGACCCATGAAACACGTTTTGCATCAGACCAAGAGTACTGACTAGGCTATAAAGAAACAAAGTCACTCTTCTCCAGCACACTTGAGTAGATGCAGAAGGCAAACATCTGAATAAGTAAAAACTTGCTTAAGTTAAAGGTCAACACCAAATTAGACCAAACCCAAGTATTTTCTGTTCTTATACTACATTTTTAGCCTAGTTTCCCCAGAAAATAAAGAGTATGCATGCTTATCATCTAGATAGTTTTCTATTCAGCTGGCTAGGTCAAAGAGAGGTAAAATCTTCAGATAATAAATTTCTAAACATTTCCTTATTTTAACAATGGGAAGGAGTTGAGAAACCAAATTAACCCAGCCATGAAGGGAATGGCAGCCATCCATCCATTCCTGTTACACACTCTATTTGGCAGCAACTAACTGCCTAACTACCAGGGATAGCCTGACCAGATATTTATCAGATATGTAGCTCTGGAAACCAGTCAAAGAATATCTTGCACATGGAAACATGTAAGGCATACGCAGAGGACTGGAAAAGGAAAGGGGGGCTGAAAAGGACAGGAAAGGATTAGGCCATATTACAGAGGAGGACTTGAATTGCTGGAGAGGGAGACACTGGGGAAAAATGCCTCTGTGTATATGGGAAAGACAGGTTTTGCAGTGGCAATGCTCCCACATGAGGCTGTCACAAGCCTCATTTATAAATGCTGCTTATTAGCCCATGATGTAGAGATTTGTAACCTAGTGCTAGAGGGGCTCCATTCTACGTCCACCTATCTTTAAACATATAATGCTCTTAACTAGACACAATATGGCATGCAACTTGAGAAAGACAAGGTCTAGTGTTAAACTAAGATTCAAAGCATTTTCTAGTTTACCTTTTAATTTAAAAATATATTAGTTCTATAAACTGAAGTACCTTACAGGATACATGTATGCCATTTTTTATGAGAAGATGGAATAGCAGATTTAATTTACTGCTGTCCAATTTGCCTACAAATTATATGGGTCCAAAACCTGAAGAAGTCCTACTACAGTATATTTCTGAAAGCTAATTTTCTAGCAGTTCTAATAGAATGAACTACCAATTCTCTGGTGGATATGTAAAATGAACTCTGTATCAACTTTACCTAACATTTCCTTTTAGTGAGAAATTTATGGTCTAATAGACAGACTGTGCAGTACTGGGATAAATTTACAAGCTCTTCTGGATAAAGGATTTGTTATAGTAGGATCATCTAAGTATGTCTTTTCTTAACTCACGCCAAAGTGTACGCACTAAAACACATCACATTTTAGAAAATGAGATTAGTATAAGAAAGGAAAAATACGATTATATAAATATAGAAGGAAAATCTTTTATACCCCACTTTGTAAAGAAAGTAAATCAAATTCACATTTTTAAGCTTTGTTATCCTCTAATCTTCTGCTTTATCTTCCTAGAATCAGCTGAATTTCACAGAGTGCAAATTTGCATCCACTATTCCAGAAAAAATCTAATTAGATCTATTCCAGGGTCACAAAGCACAGATAGACTAATTTCTAAAGAAAATTTGCATTCTACTGATAAAACCCATAGTAATTAAAAACTCCTTTACATAAATTCCTCATATTAAATAAAACATTTTTAATTCTGGAATAGGATGGATTGTAGTTCTCTATTACTGAAAAAATCAGCTATTAAGTGCTTGCAAATGACATGGCCAGAAGTACCATTATATTACAGAAGAACAAAAAGCTAATATCAGTATTTTTCCATGGAACTTGTATTAAATTTTGTGCACAACATCTCCTTTCAAAGTCATCCCAGAAGTCATTCTTTTTTATAAATGATCATCTATGTATCATAAACATGGCTGGGTGGTTTCTTTTTCAAAAGCCACAGTCAATTTTAGTAGCATATTTAATAAGATAAGATAATGGAGGAAGACAGTTAAGTACATGCTTCATCAAAGCTTGCACTGCCTCATGTATAAGAAGTACTTTGCCCATCACCACACAAACGCTAATTAATGCTCTTAGTATTAAGTCTCCTGCTCCTTTTAGTGTTTCACTTCAAAGAAGTCCTGCATCAACACATAAGTGTTTTACTGTCTTTTAACACTGCCAAACTGGTTGAAACCTTTTTTGAAGACTATTCCCTAATCTTTCCTATCTAGGAAATGTACTGTGAACATTTCTTTTTCTAAATCTTTCCCCCCTGCTTATCACTGCAGACACCGTAATGTACAACCACCTACTATTCTAAGAAACAAAGGTGCTTCTGCAGTTGTGACTTCCAACCTAATCAAATCAAATCAAATCAAAGTAGGTCCCCAGCCAGTAGATGGATTCTTCCCACCCAGTCCCCAGAGAGCCCTGTGACACTTTCCAGGAGGATGCTGTTCTCTACTACAAGCCTGCAGCACACCATTACTGATTACTACTTCCGCACTTACAGAGAAAGACAACATGCTTATTTATACTGACACTTTTAAACTAGCTTATTTTCCCACTATAAAAAGTAATTTCTATGAAAGACTTCTGCACCAGGAAAGAGGGCAGACTGGGAATGAAGAACACCCTGTTCTCTACAGAATCATTTTTATTTTAAATCATGCAGATGGGGTACAATATACTAAACCTGCTCAGTAGAGAAAGGTAAAAAATACCGCACAGAGATGTGCTGCACCTAAATACATGTTAAG
The DNA here is from genome assembly GCF_000699145.1 of Aptenodytes forsteri. NCBI lineage: Eukaryota > Metazoa > Chordata > Aves > Sphenisciformes > Spheniscidae > Aptenodytes > Aptenodytes forsteri. The sequence goes on along the minus strand of NW_008795253.1, from coordinate 3,550,273 downwards.
GGGTCAGAGATATATCTAAAAAAAGTATTTCATAACAATAAAATAAAACAAAACATCTTCCTTAAGAAAACACGAATTCGAATATGGAGCAGCAAATTAGCCATATATTTTATAATTAAACAATCAGAACATAACATCTCGATTAATTAAATCTGGTCAATACAATAGTGGCTTTAGCAGTTAATTAATCTATACTTTTAATTCCAGCATCTACTCATTTACAAAAAGTCTGCAAGAAGCTTGTCAAGAAATCCCAAAAGAATTTTTACTATAGAGAAGAAAGTGTATGCTGTGCAATGAGTCTGATGTATTGCACAGATGCTGATTATACATGGTAATAAAATTGACAGCTCTTCTTTGCATTTTCCCCATCTGCTTTTAAAGTAAATGGCAAAAACAGCTGTCAGAAAACAGAAAATAGATTTCAGTGATGGGATTCAGTGCAGCTCCTGCATCTGAAGAACTGCAATACACAGCCAACACATCTCTCATCATATGCAACATCTGCCAGGTTTTTGGGGTTTTTTGTTTGTTTTTAAAATAAGGGAACAGTAATGGTCTCCCTTTGCTACAGGAATCCTTGAGGCTATTAAACAAAGTACCTTTTTTTCTTTCTCAACAACTGCACCTCCAGACTGCTTATATCCATTAAATGTCGCTTCTAACTTTAGCAGCAAAAGAATTCTGTTGAAATCTGTGATATCATCCATGTCTAACAAAACAAAAGATGTATTTTGAACGGTTATATTACTTGCACTTTAGAATTTCAGGCTCTAATTCTGTGTATTAATAAATCTGGTTGACAGTTTCCTAAATATTTGCATATAAAGAATCACTGTCAATGTTGCCCTAAAGCTTGCCAAACTCTTAACATCCAGTCTAATTGTTCTATCAAATATTTCCTCAGGGGATTGATTGTAAATGACAGACTACTCCTTAGTCTGCATTACATCAAAAAAGTAACAAGAATTGTCATTCTAAAGTTATTAAACAATTCATCGCATTTACTCAAAAGCAAGTCCCAAACCTGTATTTGTTTAATTTTTCATCACAGAAAGGGCCATCTCATGCTCTGAACCCTACAGCACCATTAATGATGATAGGCTTTACATTCCTTAATTGTTACAGATTCAGGTTGTAGGCAAAATGCACCACTTCTTAAAGAATTATTTGCTCAGTACTTTGGCATCTGTCAGAGCGTGGCTCCAGTGCAATTAGCCCAAGTCACCTAGAGTCAAGTTAAAGCCTCTCTAATTAGCCTATTTTTGATGAGAGTTGTCATACTACAAAAACTACTTGAGCTGTTCAGAGTAACCGTATTAAGTTCACAAGAAATAGATGTAATCCTGCTATACTCTTGGCTCATCACAAGCAGTGACTTGTCAACCTGTTCTCATTGAGCAGAAACACCACTAGCTTGAGAATCCTGCTGTTGTGCGAGACCAACAGTGTGGCAGGAGTCCTTACTACCTGTTAAACAATACACGGACTTACACCATAAATTTGCCACAAAAATCTAAATGAAGTTTTTTAACTGAGAACACTTTTCACAAGTGGTTGCTGCTTACCGGACCGTGTATTTAGCAACATGTAAATAACAAAGAAAGCATTTCATTGATGATGAAACACAAAATAGCAAAAAGTCAGTATCCATAGTTTCTTTTAGAGTAACTTCATTCACATTATCGCTGAGGAAAAGTTAGCAGTAGTGTAGAGCCATATGTGAAAATAAAATCTAAGAGTAACACCACCTTTGGAGTGTGGCACAGCTGTCAGAGATCTATGAGGGGTTTTTCTGGAAGAGCTAGGTGGGCCTTCACTAGCTTCCCTTCACGCTGTATAAAATACTCATTTATTCCATGCTGGAGTTATTTTCTTTCCCTTGGAAGCATACAGAGAGGTCGTACAAGGTGCCTCTTCTACTTCAATACCCACCAGGAACTTGCACAAAGCCCCCAGAGGTGGAACGGTGTTCATTCTGGCCAGTACCTACTTCCAGTGTCTCTGGAAACCAGCACTGGTTTCACATGTTTCTTGTCCAGTTGTTGTGTTCTGTGTCTCTACGTCCTCTTGACTCTTGACTATTGAAATGATTCTCTGTGCTCTGAATTTAATTAGTTTTTAAGATAGGACACAAGGGTATGAAGAAAGCCAAAGATGTGAACAATGGCAGCATAGAACACACGCTAACAAAGAACAGATTAAATATTCTACCTACAAGAATTTCTGACAATTAAAATAAGAAAGTTTTAAAAAAAAGGAAAAAAAGCATAAAGCCACGTGATTTACCAGTAATTTTCAGATTAGGAAGATATTTGAGTAAGAGCATGACAAATCATTTCTCTCGTGTGTGTTAAGCAGACAGCATTAGCTATCAAATCAGCAAAACCATCTATTTTTGAGGCAGTCAAATGGAATATATTTTAAGTTTTGCCTGAGAAATTTTAAGGTAGGAATCCCAAAGATAAGTTAAATGTAATTCAGTGAAATCCGTATTGGCAAATTAAATATACTAAGGTAAAGAAGTTAATACCTCAGTAGAATCCTCTGCCCAATTTTAATTTGTTTAACATTTATTCAATACATTGCCTCACAGAAAATGTACTTTTTGTTATTCACATGTAATTATTGTGTGTTTATATGCATGTATCATATGAAAGATGTTAAGATTTTAGCAAATTTCTACATTTTTGATAAAGCAAACACACCATTTTGTTTTATATTGCAATGGGCATAAATACTGGTTTTGCTAAGAAATAATGACCTTCCCACGATCAAAGAAAAGTATATAGAGAGAACTGTATTCACATCATTGATGCCACAGATGAACAGTCTAAACCAAGTGTCACTTATGACAGGGAGTGGCAAGTCATAAAACCTTTCTACTAGAATTATGAAGTAGTATTAGGTTTATTTTCATGCAAAGATTTTCAGAGTTAATGGCCCTATTTGCATCAACAGACTAAACAGGGCCAGGGACGGCCTTTAAAATTAGGTGCTGCAGAATGTGGAAAAGTTCAGTCACAGTGTATATTGATGCTAAAATTTTAGTTTCATGTCAGCTATTTTGCACCAGATATTTCCATTTCATTTGGATCCTTTTTTGGTCCTCCTCCATATGTAAAGCCATACTCCTGGGAATTCTTCTGAACAAAATTCTAGGGAAAAGATAAGCATGTAACTAATACATTATAACTAATAATAATGCATCTAAAAATCATGTACTTTAATATAAGCTTCTGGACATAAAAATGCAGTAAATTTTAAGCAAAACAGAAGCAAAAGCTCTATATTTCACTGAAAAGTCAGAATGCCTCCCCAGTCGACTAGTAAAAAATTTGAATGTCAAGTCCAATGCATTAGTCAGGATTGGTCTTAAAAACATTTGTCTTAAAATCCTTTGGGAAGGGAAGAAGATAAGAGATTTGAAGAAAAGTACACATGAAGTACAATTGAAGAGAAGCATATATGAGAAAAGTTAATTTTAAAAACATAGCAGCTATATGAAGTTGCTCAAAAGTTTGGAAGGTACTGACCAAAGTATGTATCAATATTCATAAGCAACTGAATGCTATAATAATTATTTTAATTTTTTTATCCATAAGTAGACATAATCTTTTCACTTGACACCTGCATACACTGCCTGTATTGTATGCATTTGTTATGTCAGGAATTAAGAAAAGATTTTGATAAATCAGAAAAGTTTCAAAAAAAGCCATAAGACTAATTAGATGGCTGTGAAACATTTTATAGTGAGACCAAAGAGATCTATTTATGCTAGCATCGGAAGGTTAACATATTTTCTGGAAAAAGATAGATACAGTTATAGCGGATTCTTGCAACCAACTAAAAATCTTAACAATACACAGAGAAACAAGACCAATGACTCTGTATACATATGTATATATAGAAACCAACTTGGCAAAACCTTTCCAGAACTTCACTGGATGTGCAAGACTTCTGGCTGACAGCTTACCTGTTTAAAAGGAAAATAATATTTATGAGCTAACATTCTGTATAAGTCCTAAAAAGACCAATGTTTTGATTTAAACTAGAAAGCAGAAACAAAAGGACTCGACGATCTAAGAGGTCTTTTCCAACCTCAATGATTCTATGAAATGCAGACACTGGAAAACAATCATCAATTTAATGTCTCGTAACTTATTGCATCCTCCCCCAGTGTTCAGACCCATTCCTTTCAAGCTGCGAAGAAGCAGGGTTTGCTCTCATTCCTGCCAGGCTACTGTAGACAGCCGAATCGCACTTTGAGCTGCTAAAAATAGAGAAAGCTGCCTTATCTGTGACGGTTAAGTTTTCCTGCCATGTGAGTCTTTGAACTGCCTTCAATAAATGTGCCTAAACCCTTTCCAAGTGACTTTTCTCTGTAAAAGGTCATCCTTAGAAGCATCTTTGCATCTCAGTGTAAGAGAGTCTGTTCAATAGCTATTTATTTAAGGCTGTACTTCGGACTTTTAGCTAAGGACGAATTTTAAAAGACAACAGAAATAGTGAAACTGTACACATGCCAAGCTTAGCTTGTAAGACATACATACATAGAACTCCCAGTTCTCAAATAAAATTCCACATTTACGCAAAGCACTTCCCCAGTGTCTGCAGTGTGATCAGGTCACTCGTCACTCTATCTTGGTTAAACTCTATCTGTCAAGTTCCATTCTGTCAGATCTCATTTCCTTTCCCTTCTTTTCCTTCTTTTTCCCCTTTCTCTCCTTTCCCTTTTTTTTCCCCCTTCTCCTTTAATATAATTTGAGTGGTACTGTAAGAACCAATCTCAGGAGCTTTTAATCCTGCTTAATATCACACAGCTCATAAAGATGTAGTTGAGTGCTTGGCGTAATACACAATCATTAATCAACAGACTTATAAAAACAAAGTATAAGGGAGAATGAGAGGGAGAAAGATGAAAACATGAAGAAAAATAGTAGAAATCAGGAAGGTAAGATGAGACAAGACTGAGGGGACAAATTAGGAAACTATCATGGGAAGTGTAAATAAAGTTATCATGAAACAACCGTACAGCTTCTAGTTTTGGCATTCAAACATTAGAAAGCTCCATTCACAAGAAAGAACAACTTTATCTTGAAGGCCATAGTAATTAAGAAATCAGTGACTTTTCACTACACTAGATTATGAAGATAAACTGTTAAAATTCCTGACTCCTATATGGTTTTTTCATTTCATGTATTATGTGGTTTAGGGTCTTTTCTGCCTCTTACAAAGACTAAAATTATTTATAAAACTGTTGCTTAGTTGACAGTGGCAATCCTCCAGTCACCCTCCCCTCCAGCAAACCTTCCTCCGGCGCTTAGTTGACAGTGGCAATCCTCCAGTCACCCTCCCCTCCAGCAAACCTCTCCTCCCCAAAACACCAATGTAGTGACTGGTATCCTTCTAAAAAAGAAGCAAATTTAATTAAGCCCTTCCTTTGATTACTTAAATGTTTTTAATATAAACAAAAATGAAGAAAAAAATGAATTTAATTCCATGCTTGTTTGCTTAAATAATCATTTCTACAAAGCTGTGGTCATCAGAGCAGGTAATTCCCCCTCCCACGATCCTTAGAAACACTCATTGCAATTGTATTTATTTTCTTTTATTCATAGTACTACAGTAAGGAAAGAGGATTTAGAACCACTTTTGACTGGTAGTTCAAGTCACAGAAGAGAAGAGAAAATCAGAAGAATGTAAGAGCAGCATTTTCACGAGGTAGTCTAGCTCATTAATGGCTTTTTGGCCTCTTTTGAAATAAGAGCCTGTCACTTACTCACACCATTCTGAGAGAAGGTACCAGTACAATTAATAGAATTGTTGCTGGGTTGCTATTTGTAAGGTTTCTGGTAGTCTGTTTGAACACGTGCCAAAAAGTCTCTATTTGAAGGGAACCAGAGTTATTTCTGACGATCATTCAAAGAATTTTCACGCAGAAGGTGAATTCTAAAATGCAACCAAGTGAAAAGAGATTAGCGGTGCTGAAAAACTAAAATGTGGAAGGAATGCCTGCAAAAAGGCTGAGAAATGCTATCGCCATTAGAAAAGCTATACTTTCTAAAACCAATTAAAGCAATAGTTTTGAACCTTAAGAATGACCTTTACTGCCTTTAATATATTAGCTCTATGACAAAGGAGGAAAGTGCTAGGTGCATTATACCACTGGAGTTGGTTACACTCGATAGACCGAACATGCCAATGAAAGAGCATCCCATAAAAATTTCTGGAAAAGGGGAGAGGTTTAAACAACAAACCTAAATCAACTCAAATTATGATGTTTCTAATGAATGAATAATGTATCATGCTTTGCCTAAGTCAATGGAAAAAGGCTAAAGTAAGGCACACTAAGTAACAGAAGTTTGAAGACTATTAATATGTAACATACATGGGCAATGTATTTTGCCTCACAACGTTTACAATACAGACATTAAAATAATAGGGCTACTGGAAATTTTTTAAAGTTCCCAAAAGGTTTCCTGCAGGTTTCATGGTTTGAAAACTTTGCCTTTGGCCTAGAGGCAAAGGTGCATCTTTGTACCTTTTTAATTCTGTGCTTCCTGCAGAATTAGTAGATGCGCTGAAACCAGGGGAGTCTTGGTGCTCAACCAATTATTTTGTTTTTTAAAATATATATGGAATATGAAGTATTTCTTTCTCAAATAATATCACATTGATCGGACAGACCCTGAAAAGAAAAGCTTAGGTATTCTTATTTAGCTGTGTGTGAGTTTATTTAGATAATAAAGAGGAGAATTCATTTTGCAGAAAGGGTGTAACTGGTACAGATACAATTGTACAAAGTCAATTAAGATTAAGAATTACATTTACTGAGATGCTGAATACTTAATTTTGCTCTGAGCTTTATCACACCAGAAGGGAAAAAGAGAGGATACCACAGGCTTTATTCTCTTTCCATTTTCACTGGCAGCTACTTGGAGATAAGCAGTCCTGTTACTGAAGGCATCTTCCCAAGAGGCACTTGGCAGACAATGCATTGCCTGCTAATTGACTTCATGCAATGGGAATTGCTAGTTTTAGCCAACTGACTTCTGTACCAATTGAGAAGTCAGACAGAGCAGTACGACAAAACCCTCTCAGCAACACCCTGACGGTCACCGGTAAATCCAACTGCACTGGAATGAAACAGCATTTTGGCAACTGGCTCTACCTCCTCCTGCTCCCACAATCACAGAACACCTGCTCATTCCTCAACCACTTCAGCTTCCAGTGCAAACTCATTTTTCTCAGTGGTTTAGGCTATCACACTAAACTCAGAGACAGGAAGGCTGCAGTGCAGTGCAAGCACATAGTCTCCTTGCCAGCTCTGCTACAGAAGCAGTAGCCATCAGCAGAGAAGACAGCTCCTACTGCCTTAAAATGTCATTCCAAAACAGTTGTCCAGCAGAACTATCAAGGCAATGCAAAGTCACGACATCAGTATTAGAATCTAGCAGAAAGACTTTTCTTTTACTTTTCCCCAAAGAGCTAACTCAGAGCTTCAACATGCAAAATTTTACTCAGCTGAAACTGCCAATGTTTAATACTTAAGAGAGTCAACATTCCATTTAGAGGGGTTTTAGCACATTGTTTAGATACAGATTAATTTATCAACCCCCTGGGGGAAAAAAAAAAGGCATAAAATTGTCAACATGGAATGTACACTTTAAACCTGCGCTTTAATTATATAGGACCAGAAGGACAGAGAATAACAACATTATTAATACCACTTAGAGTTTATGCAGCATTGTCCCAGATGGCCTGATAATGTAACAAATACAAAGTATTTTCGTGCAGAAACAGATCAGACATTTTATTTAAAGGAAGTTTGTGTTGGGCAAAGAAAAAGAAATCAGTGCTTCACAGGGTACTGAGTAGCTGAATGAGGTCAGGCTTTCCATTGAGAGAAAGGATGGAAGAAATGGATGGAGAACATGGTAAAACATCATAAAACCATGAGCATGTGTTGAAGGCAAACTTCACAAGAACGTCAAGAAAAAAATAATGGGATTATGGACCTTCAAAAACTAAATATGGATTATATTCTTATTAAGAGTAACCTGCTATCCATGTAAGAACAAAATAATAAGAGGCAGAAATGGATGGAAAAATGAAATCTCATAAAAATAAGTTGTCAAATTTTAAGCAACTCTATAAAGGAGGGCTGACAATAAAGTTTAATGTCAGTCTCACGGGAAAAGGTTATTCACATGAGATACAATAAAGCAAAGACAAAAGGCAGGAAAGATGTAAGCACCAGAGGTGTTTGTGGACCGTGAAGTTGGCTGAAGCATAACATGACAGGCTGGTAGTACTCAGCACTGGATTCTGCAAATACAGCCTATAAACAGGTGACAACATTGTAGGGCAGAGAAACTTGTCCAGAGTAAGGGAATTTGAAAGTATTATGGATTTTTCAAATGTTCCTGTCAATGAAGTATGTTTAGAAAATCAGATGACTGTTCAGTTGAAAATGCAGAAAAAGATTGACAAATATGGAGAAGTACTGAAAAGATTGGACATCTGGCACATGTAAAATAGAAGTATAATGCCAATTTTCTTGTGGTGTGCACAAGAATCTGGTGATGGCAGTATTATAAAGATGAGTGAATAAATAATAATTTGGCTGTTAAAGCCTGTACATCCTTCAGAAAACAACAGGGTACCAGCACATTTCTCTTTCCCTTTCTCCCTGAGAACTGGGGAGCTCCTGCCAAAGCATGTGCTTAAAATGGTGATTAAGATAATAAAGCCATGTGTGTGGGAACTGTGTAACGGTGGTGGAAATACAGTGCTCCCTATACCCTCCTACCTTGCGTTCAGCAGCTCCTCAGCATTCTCAACGCTACCATTACAGCACAGTCTCACCTCTTCAAGTGTTTACTGTCAGCTACCATTTTGGCATACTGACAACATGATCTCATAAGGAATAAGTGAAAACCCAGATTATTTTATGGGATACAATCATCCTTTCTAATCTAATCTCAAGGGGTTGCTATAAGCAACAGTTGCAAAGTACTTCTTTAAAAATGAAGCTTTAAAACACTTTTTATTGTATGATAACAATATAAGAATGTCACAATCTTTCTGCATGTTGAAGTTAGTTAAAAGCAGAGAGGACTGAAGTCTTTCATAGAGCAGCTTTAAAAAGTAACATACAACCGGATTCAATATTCAGAAATGTCTGTGGATGGAGTAATAGGATTACATCTATGAACTCCTGGTTCCTGACAAAACTGTAAGAGTTAAGAAAAAAGGCCTAGGACTCTTCATGTATAGTTCAATGGAAAACATAGTGCAAAGTGTACAGGCAGTTAAAGAAAGCAAGAGAGTATTAGGTTGCAAAAGGCAAGTGAAAGAAAACTAAAATTCCATTAATATAAAGTGATGGTTCACTATCATCTGGAACATTGTATTAAACTCTGGTCATTGCAGGTCAAAAAAATTTAGAAAACAAAGACTTCAGAGAAAAAGGAGGAGATTAATTACGACATGGAAGGTTTTGGCATCCAAAAGATTGAATGGATTTGGAACAGTCAGTTTAGAGAAGAGATGAATGAGGGTGGCATGCAAAATAGAAGGTGGCAGGACAAATTATGAACCTGAATGCATTTTCCCTCCCTCTACAAAGACAAAGGAAAATTGATGAAATTTTAAAAGACTGTATTTTAAACTGGAAGATTTTGAGTGCAACCCCCTCCTCCAAAATTTATTAGCTTAAAATAACATGAAGATTAAGAACATAGTAGTGTTTAAAGCAGATTGGATGTTTCAAAGAAAACCTTTTTTTCCTGCAAGCTATGCTCATTTTCAAGTTTCAGAAAAAGAACCCCAACACACATTGGGAGCAGGGAAAATATTTGTCCTATTGGTGTTTTACTTCTGAAGTTGTACATTGCTGTTTCCAAAACAATCTTGAGGGATAACTGATGTGGTCCACTGGCCAGGGTGGAGTGCTAGTTTGATCCAGTCTCGTTGACTTCCCTCAATTCATTATCGGTAAAACCTTTTTTACTCCGTAAACCACTCATTCTCCAACCTCTTCTCTCTCTCTCTTTCTCTTCGATGCTAAGACGGTAAATATACCTGCCACCCATGACAATCATAAAAGAACTATCACTAATTATTTTCCTCACATTAAAGCAACCAGTATAGTGTAAAGCTTTCCCCATACAACCATTAAAATATACTTGTCAAAATTTCAACTCCTCTTCAACCTATTGACAAGGAAACAGCAAAGATCATGTGATTCTCATCAAATACTCACAAGATCCTCTACCCTAATTCTTCCACTCAGTTTATTCCTCAGTTTCAGAGCCTTTCATGTGCCCTATTTTATTTCTTTCTTTTCCTGTACATTTCTCTCCTTATCTTCCACCCAGCTGGAAAATTTTGTTCTCACTCTATGTTAAATGCAGCCTACCACTGGCTTAAATCATATCTCAATCCTTCTGTCTACTTTACTCAAAGCTAAGTCAATCATTAAAGTCCAGTTTTCTCATCACACTGGCATTCACTGGTATGTATCCGTTTAACATAAAATAATTACTGAAGTTTGGCTTTCTAATGATCTATTTCTTCCTGTACCAGATTTTGAATAGATGTATGTTCATATGTCTTATGGCATGAATGATGTTATTTAACTGTGCAAAATACTGTGATCTGCTTTTTATTTAGCCAGCACTTACAAACTAGATACAATACAGATAGATATCAGATAGTTTACACTGTATCACTATAAACAATATACACTGTAGCACAGTATATATACTATACATATTTATATGAGAACACACACACATATTTATTTATATTAATATATTATGGATCTCAGAACGTGCAAGGGTCTTATTCTGGGATTTGAACACTGCCCAGTCTAGCAGGAAACATTCAGCCTCGGTTTGCAATCAGTTAATGCTTAGCTAAATGCTGGAGGTATTGTTATATGGTTGCTTTCACTCTCCAGGCCAATAAACTGCTGAAGATCATACCAGTCCGTGCTTAAAACTCAACAGCATTTCTTACATAGAAAGTACAGTGAACAGATTCGTGGAAAACACCTTTCCATTCGGTAAATTCCCATTTGCTTTTACCTTATACTCATTTCTTTTAACAGTGAATTCAGAATCAACTATTAACTTCCACAGCCTTCTTTGGGAGTAATGACCCTTAAAATTAAGATCCAGGAACCCCCTTACAATCTCTAGTACTGAATTTCTCAAGGGAGTACAGATGATAACAGCATGTACCTCCACTAAACTACGTAGGTCTAGAAGATAGTGATGCAAAAGTCAGTCTTCCAGTGTGTAATCACCATTCAGTGGTTAGCTCCAGTGGTTAGCACTGGTTAGCAGCAGAAATATAGTGGGGAATGTTTGACACATACTCCTTACCTCTTTCTTCTAATGTTTTTCCCTCTTCTCTATGCACACAGATGTACATATGCAAGTAAAAAAGCCAGTATACAACTAGTTAAACAATGAAAACAGACTGTGCAGCCTTCCCAGGTACTGTGTATGGATTTTCTGAAGTAGTTCCTTTATTTGCAAGCAGAGTGTTTTTTTCTGAGAGGGGTGAAAGGTAGAAGAAGTGTTTGTATTATATAGCTGAATGACTGAATTGGGTCAGGTAGGGTCACCCAGGTCAGTCTTAACAGCAGCAGTAATGAACTGACAGACATGATTATTATTCACATCCTAAGAAGAAACCACAGTACTTCCAATTCTGTGAAGTTCAAAAACATAGGTCAGATATCAACAAGCCATGAGATTACCGTAAAATTGTAAAAATCTACTGTATCTTTTAAAATCGCATTGTGGAGGCCTGTTTTTAAACTTTCAAGAAGATCTTATGTACAACAGATAGAAAGATGTATGTTCAGGAGACCTCTTCCCTTTCACTTCAGGCATCTGTTCCCCTCACCTCCCTTATCCGAAATCCTTAACATTGTCTTCTATCATCAAGGTGCTCACAAGGTTTTTATTCTGAACACTCTCTCACTCATTTACTTCTAGCAAGACCCTCCTTACCAGGCTGAAGGCACAGCTATTTTCCCATTATTTCCCTAAAAGGAATTCCCAGTTTCCCTTCCAAAACACTGCCTCTGCTGTCCCCAGCATAAAAAGATGCTAATGTGGCTGAGTCCCTGCCTGTCTTGTCAGCAAGCTCACCTTTTGCTTTTGTTCCTCCTTGCACAGAAGACAACGCAGCAGCAACTTTCCTCTTGTGCCCATACAACCTCTCAGCCACATCGCTCTTGAAGCCTACAAGCCCCACAGCACCTTTGCTATGACTCTGATCTTTGGTCAGGACATGGCTGTACTTTTTGTAAATGCTTCTGCTGTATATGACATGTCACACAACCTTATCAGCATGCATGCTCTTCTATCCACAAGTACCTGGTATTAACATGACGACTGTACCACAGATACCATTCAATCACCTTACTTTTGCCTTCTCAGACTACCCTCTGAGGATACCACTTTAGCAGAATACTTATTATGGGTGGTATAAGGTGCTGATCTTTCATGTAAAGATATGTTTCTCTAATAGGGAGTCTGATCAATAAAGTGACTGAAGGTGAGTGTCATGGTTTACCCCCAGTAGGCAGCTCAGCCCCACACAGCCGCTCGCTCCCTCCCCTCCCGGTGGGATGCAGGAGAGAATCGGAAGGGTAAAAGTGAGAAAACTCATGGGTTGAGATGAAGACAGTTTAATAGGTCAAACAAAAGCCGCGCACACAAGCAAAGCAAAACAAGGAATTAATTCAGTCCTTCCCATCGGCAGGCAGGTGTTTAGAGCCATCTCCAGGAAAGCAGGGCTCCATCACGCATAACGGTTACTTGGGAAGACAAACACCATAACTCTGAACATCCCCTCCTTCCTCCTTCTTCCCCCAGCTTTATATGCTGAGCATGACGTCATATGGTGTGGACTATCCCTTTGGTCATTTGGGGTCAGCTGTCCCAGCTGTGTCCCCTCCCAACTCCTTGTGCACCCCCAGCCTACTCGCTGGTGGGGTGGTGTGAGGAGCAGAAAAGGCCTTGACTCTGTGTAAGCACTGCTCAGCAGTAACGAAAACCTCCCTGTATTATCAACACTGTTTCCAGCACAAATCCAAAACACAGC
>NW_008795253.1:3522112-3536897 GCF_000699145.1 Aptenodytes forsteri | reverse complement strand
GCAGAAAAGGCCTTGACCCTGTGTCAGCACTGCTCAGCAGTAACGAAAACCTCCCTGTATTATCAACACTGTTTCCAGCACAAATCCAAAACACAGCCCCATACCAGCTACTGTGAAGAAAATTAACTCTATCCCAGCCAAAACCAGCACAGCGAGCAACTGTGAAGACAACGGGGTTTATAGCCTGCAGTGAAAAGCCACTTACTTGCAGAAAAGCAAGTATTCCCAAACTCTTTCAAAGTCAACTCAGAATGCCATTTTAACTATGGATTGTGAGCAGTACATACAAAAGTAACTCATAAGAGAACATAAAGGTCTTACATATTTTCATATACCTGCATATTCCTTTTATATCTGAATTTGAATGTGTATTTCAAAACTCCTTCCTACCCGGTATAAGCATGAATTTATACAAATAACAAAAATGAATACGTAGGAAAGAACTGTTTTCTGCAAGTTCACAGAAAAAAAAAATCATATTACGCACATTTCAGTAATAGTTTCTGGAAGGTTCGTTGGGATCTCAGTAAGGCCTTTCCCACGACAGTCCACAATGTTGTTACTACAGGTGCATGCAGTAGGGCAATGCAAGACACTGCAGGAGGGAGCCATGAAGGATTGGTGACCTGCGAAGGAAAAGAGTTTCTCATAAAATTGCACAATACTGTCAAACAGTAGTCCAGTTTACCTCAACAGTAAAACATCACATTTTACACTTCCTTGAAAAATATAAGGCAGAACTTATAAAATAAACATTGTAGCCCATCAGTACTTTTGAATTGCATTAATTTAAATACCCAATTAATAGCAACATGTTGACACAATACTGAGAGATGAAAGACAAATGCTCGACTACTGTGCTAGCATTACATCATTTTTCAACTTCTTCAGCAACTTGCATTCAAAATCATCTTGTTAAAGAAGACTAAGCCTGATCCATTTTTCAGGTATATTTTATTTATTCTGTGGTTTTAAAAAACAATTATTGATTTATTTAGTTTTCAGAATTTTGTGTAGTATTAAAAATGCATGTCAACAGAAATGAATGAACTTTTCTACAAAAACTGAAGGTGTCCTGCTAGTTATGTTCTGTTCTGCAAATACTTATTTGAGTGTTGTCCTTCAGTTATATATCACTTACAGCCAAGTTTGGAGTTATGATGTTTTCATTCAATCGCACAGAAATAAATAGAAGCTTTGACTTCACAGCTCATACTCTCACTCTCTGTGTTAGCTCAGCAGATTTCTTCCCAATCTTTCCACAATCTACCATTCTTACCAAATCAGGCGGCTATTTTACATGACTCCTCCCCCCAAGTTCTTGTGCTGTATGTTAAACTTGGCATTTATAATTGCATTTAAACATAATTACTTCAAATTTAGATATGTTTTAGAAAGTAAACAACTTATTATATTTTCCTGCAAATAGACAGATCGCACATTTTATAATATATTAATGTACTCATTCTTGTATCGATTTAATGATACAGAATTGCTGTTTTGTACAGATACAGAAAGGCACAAAGGGATGAGAAAGGCACGAAGCCCTCTTTTTCTTTCTTTTTTTATTAAGTTAAAAAAAGCTAGAGACTTTTGAAATTCTCAGGGAAAAAAACTTCTTGACTATGAAACCACAACTTACTAAGATCTCTCTCACTGTATTTAATGTCATATATTAACATAGGAAGGCACAATCTAAGTTGCAGCCAGTGTTGTTCCTACTTACTACTTCAAATAACAGCTGCTCAAGTTTTAAATTACTGAAAAGGTTAGTCTTTTGAGATAGTACAATATAATAATTTGATTTCACATTTTTGTACATGCTACAAAAGTACAAACAGCTGCCAAAACTAGTAACACATACTACTCTTTTTATACTAACAGGCAGGAAATATTTCACCTGCTTCTATTAAACAAAAATATAGTGATCCAGAGAGAAAACATGGTTATTCCCCTTCCTCAAAATCAGCATTATAATGACCAAGTTATAAAATTGTTCTTGACACCTGGGCTCTGCAGCCATACCATTTACAAATAAGTTACATGAAGTAATCTTGTTAGGAGCCCTTTTAAGTGTACATAAAGGTAGAATTAATGGTAAGAATACTGTCAGCATTTGCCGTGTGAAGATGGCAGTGCCTTACACTTTGATGTCAGAGGCTGTTTAATAAGGACAGAACATTGTGCTCTCCATAAAACTCTTTTAAAAGCATAGGTCTGTGCAAATTTTGGCATATTTGGCAGTAAGCTTCTGGGGGTCTGCAGAAAATCGACCAGTAGAAACAACCCTGCTGAATCACTGAAAAGACAGATAGCTATATTCCAGCTGGTTTTTAATGTTTTTGGGGAAACTTGAAACCGTAGTCAAAGTTTACAGAAAATTTTAAATCTGAGTCTAAAAATATTTAAATAAGAAAGATAAACTTGCCTTCTTCCTCATCTAGAAGATATGAATAAAGGAAAAAAATTGAATAGAGAAAATGTGATTAGTAATGAACCGTTAGTAATTTCATTATTTCATATCAGAAAATAATCTGATGCACTAAAGCATACCAATAACATTCAGAAAGTTACTTAGGGATTCAGAATATTATTTAAACTGCAGAAAATAACAACAAGAAAAAGCAACAACCTGTAAAGTTAAAAAAGAATAATTCCTTATTACTAAAGGCCTTATGTTCTCAGTCAGTGCACCTTTTATCTCATTTTCCACATCTCTCCCCAGCAATTATACTTTTAGAAGGCTATATACTCTGTGTGAATGCAGCATTTACACAAAATTTGTAAGGACAGAAGCACCCCCACACAAGATACAAATAGTGATAAAAATGATTAGTTTATTTTTTAAAAAACATTAATGCTTCGATTATGCAAAAGCTAGCAAAAGTCAACACGCAGCATTAGCAATCACCACTGAGCTGTCGGTAGGTGTGTTTTAAAACAGGACTTGGTGAGCGAATCTGTTTCCCTTACCACTGCAGACAAACTCCCGTTTTTGGACCTCGGCTACGTTGTGTCCCCGGAGGTGGGACGGCCCCATGCACTGGGTGTAGAGGCCGACCCGCGGCCGCTGCCGCAGCCAGTCGGACAGCCAGGCCAGGTGGCAATCACAGTAGAGGTTGTTGGAGTGAAGGCGACTGCATGGAAAGAAACATGTCAATACCTTTAAATTAGGAAGAACAAACAGAAAAGCCACCAATTTGCCCAGCCCCCCCTTCAACAAGCAACTATGCCAATTTATTAATAAAAATTGCTAGTGAGGAATCAAATTTTCACATCTTTCACTGAAAGTCTAGGAGTTAAATGCTAATAAATAAAACTATACAAGCAGCAAAATCACTTTTTATTTGTGGTCTAATTAATTGGAAGAAAAAAGAAGGCTTCCTAATAAAGTAACCTATCTGTAGTTTCATTCTCTTGTCTAAAAGAAATAAGTAAATATGCAATAGCTTGAAAGCTGCCGTGGGACTCTTTAGTCCAGATCTGTATAAATAGTGAATAAGACAAAAATGTCTCAAGTAAATTGCCCTATATTGATAATATACTGTCAGAAAAAAGAGTTAATAAAAGATTTGGTTTCCAATTAGATATATCTGTAAGTCTGGCCATTATTAGTCTCTATAGAAACAGCCTGCAAAATCCCTTTAACAGGTCATACTCATTTTCTGCTGAACAAGACAGAGTAATAACTCAATATAAAACACCTTCTTTCACATCCCTTTTCTGATTTCCTCTCTTTTTGTTTAATCACAGAAAGGGGGATTAGCTGCTTTTGGCTCCTAGGGACCTGCGTTCTAAGCAATGCCTGAAATTAAAGGACCAAATGGCAGCAAGCGATGGAATTAAGTCAGTCGCCTCTTTGTTGGCAGGGTCCGATACAAGACCATGGCTCCTTGCCAAGTGGCAAAAAGCACTTTGCATTGATAAAATATCAGGCAAATGTATTCACTAAATTAGGTAAATTACTTTTCTCTGGCTCTTACTTTTCTCTGGCTCTTACATTTTCTCAAACTACAGAAAAGGATGTCCGCAGCTATAAATCAAATCCTTACTCAGAATCATCCATAACAGAGTAATGTCATTTTGGTCCTTTTTAGCTGATGTGCTCAATCCTAACTAAATAACTGGAAAGGAAGTGCAAGAAAATCAGAATTTAGACAAGGGGTCTAATTAATCCATTAAAAAAAAAAATCTGTAAAGCAACATGAAATGTGTGATTAACATAAACAAAAGATTTTAACTCACTCACTTTTTTTCCCCATAAATGACTAGAAATTAAAGGCAATGTATTTTCCTGTACTAATTCTTGGGTGGGTGCTTTGCAAATATAGCAAAATACAGCACACTCATTCAGTACAATCTGTAGCCAGCTGTAGGCAAGAACACCATTGCAAATCAGAACTAATGCCGCTGAAATCAATACGGTTATACAAGCATATTCTGACTGCAAATAGGATGGTACAGCTATAATCTAAGACTCTGTGTGTCCATTTTCTTTTGTTTCTAAAATAATTTTTCAAAAGATGAAATATCCCACCAAAAAAAGTGTAAATGTTGCTAATTTGATTCACTGTAATTTGTGGTTCAGAATATAAACTGTATTTGAAGGTTTGAAAGAGGTACAGACATTCATGTTTTCAAGTCTCAGACCCAAAAGAATGAAATGAAATTCTATTCTCAAAATAGAATCGAGGCCACCAAAAGCCCATGGTCAGCACTATTTAAGTACTCTTGTATTTGTCCAAGCAAGAACAGTTACAATTCTGTTATGAAATCCACAGAACTACTCACCTGCGTGAAGTTTCTTCAGTTACGAATGGTATGTTAACTCAAGTGAATAGCCCTACTGATTTCAACACAGTTGTGCAACCCAACATGCGTAAAAGAAAATGGACAGGCTCTTCATAAAAGTAGTTCTTTAACAGTAAGAGCTACTCTTGAACTCTGATAGAAAAATCCCATTCATTTTTGATTCCCACTTCATTGGAAACTCTGTTTGAAAGAGAGTCTCAGGACTAAACCTTGATATATTCTGGTTTTGCCATTCAACACAATATACATTTATTCTTAGTTCAGTATAAACATACAAAAGAAATAACCCCAAACTGTACTTGCATACACACTCTTTTCACTGTGTTTTGTTTTAGAAGCCTGAAGTGTTCGGTGAAAGTCATAACCTCTAAAAATGGGGACCTTATTGTAAATGCTGACACAACTTTAATTATAATAGCACTACCGGATGATGCTATAATTTTATGTTACAAAGAATGTTGGAGAGCCAGTTTAGTTTAATTAGGTCTGCTAGCAGTACAGTAATAAAAGCATAAAGATTTCCCATTTATCACATCTGACAGCCAATCAAAGATTCTTCCATGTTCCTAAATGAAATGTGACCCATTCGATAGCTCAAAGTAAAACAAATTTTTGACTTTCAAAAAACATCAATTTCTTTCTCTATACAGCTGTAACATATAAAAGAGAATCCCCCCTGCCCACATCTTTTTTGTTAGAAGGTGAAGCTTTTCTCTGACTGAATACAGCACTATGGAAAACCCATTCGGAAAAAAGCCATGAAACCATTTTCATAGACTTGTTCATTCCACATCCTAAAAAAGCTGATGTAAAAGGATGCAACAGCTTCTTTATCTCCTGAGCCCCAAGTATCAGCTTTGGGGTCACTTGTTAGCTTTACCTTTCAGAATTAGCTGCCATACACACACACACAGACTTCACACTCGTCAACCTTATGATACCTCAACATTTTTTTTAATTGAGCTTATGCTTTCTTTGCCTGTTCATGTATTTATAGACCGCTGACAAAACTTGATAGAGGTAAAAATGATATACTGGACTAATGAAAATGGCAGCCAGTTTCAGTGGGACTACTTACAATGTTCTGAGTTTGGGCATATGGTTGAAACTTGCCACGGACAGTCGAGTGATGTTGTTATTGTTGAGAGTGCTATGAAGTCAAGAAGAAGCATATTAACATGTTACAGTTATGTCACATTCACTACACTTTTAAAAAAGGCATAGCTAATGAAAGATCATGGTGTACTGTTTTTAGGGATGGGTATCAGGAAAAAACCCATGCTTTTAGATACACTTTTCCTCCCTGTTCAATCCCTGGTAAAACACTATGGTTTGACCATTCCATTAATAATCCTAAGTAATTTGAGGTCCCAGTAGCTATGCTTCACTCAAATTGAGCTTCCACCAATGTTGAGAACATCTATGGCATTCAAGCTAAGCTTGCCATCCTGATGTAAAAAAGAGAGTTCCTGGAGAAAACGCCTTGATTCTAGGACTCTGGTTTCTCTTTCTAGGTTCTGAGAGTCCCTATTTTTTGACAGGATACAAGTACAAGATCTGCCTGTTTTTTCAAGAATTTTAGGAAAAGATTAACTTTGGGCTGCAATTAGGTTTTACATGGAACAGAGTTGCTATAGATGATCCAGAGCTGCATGAACAATAGGGGAGCTTCTGCTATACAATGGAAGGAGTCAGGAATCTTAATACTCTAGCAAACTAATAATTTAAATTTTAGACAAGGTGCCTGGAACTTGAGTTAGGAACTAGGAACAAATCTTAGCCAATTGTTGGCTAGCACAGACCCATCATACTCGGTAAGTGTGGTTTGTAAAGATAATGAAACTTTATGAACGATCCTGCAGTTAAATATTGTATTTAGGCTGCAAATAAAATGCAAACAAGCTTGACTCCAGAACATGGAAACAAGCGATAGAATTTATGGTTTTGACTTACAGATTACTCATTTGAGCAGAATGGAGAATGTGCTCTGGGATTTTAAACACGTAACTATGGCACTAATAAATAATATTTCCCACTGACCAACCCTTTTTTTCCCTTTTGAAACAAAAAGTGGTTTACTTTTTTCTTTTTAAAAAAAAAACAAAACACAAATTGTAAATTGTGCTCATTTTGAGTAAATTTTTAAGTACTCTCTGATCCTGAAACACAGAAAGGTAAATTCACAGCAACCTGAACAGGATCGGGCTGTACACCTCCACATTAACCAAGTAATTAATTACTGGTGCAATGTACTGCATTCTACCTTTGTGTGCTTACTCACTCCACGTCCTAAATGTTTTCTTCACTGTGCATAAGAGATCTCCCCTGTGTGCCCTTAGGGCTACATAAACAAAGAGGAGAATAATCAAAAGAAGAAGAAAAAGGGAGAATCATGCCCTTTTTCAAAACAGAACAAAATGAAACAACATAAAATGGCCAAGTGCAAAAGGTGCCTTAATGAATAAATGACAATCAGTAAATCTTGGCAGGATTTTCTTACAAGGTCCACATGGTAAATGACAGCTCCCATAGCTCTTCTTGCATGACTTCATA
Organism: Aptenodytes forsteri; assembly: GCF_000699145.1. NCBI lineage: Eukaryota > Metazoa > Chordata > Aves > Sphenisciformes > Spheniscidae > Aptenodytes > Aptenodytes forsteri. The sequence goes on along the minus strand of NW_008795253.1, from coordinate 3,529,532 downwards.
CAAGGCTTTGAAATCATATCATTTCAGTGAAGGGAATGGAAATCAGTACATATTTCCATAGCTGTTAGCTGTTTAAAGAAGGTATGTCTACAAATGTTTTAATTTTCCATTTCAGGTGTTTGACGTTTGCCTTGCTATTTTGTATACATGAGATTAATTTATTTTTGCAAGGGTACAGAAAAGTATCAGGAATAGATGTAAGGGATATATAAAAAATTAAATAATTTTCATAACTATTTGTATCTAATGATGAAAATGCTTGATTTCATTACAGAGATGTAATTAAAAAAAAAGTTGGCTCAATACTTTTACCTAAGCGTTACACACTATTGCAAAGAGTGTGATGACTGAAAGATATTTTTTTAATTTCTTAGATACTTTAATTTTTTTAATATGACAGCACTATATATTTTCCCATAGTAATTTTTTCCCTAGTACAGCAGATTTTCCCTTAAAAAGAAAGAGAAAAAGAAAAAATAAAATTTCACAGAAATTCACAGGGAGGATTATACCTATAATTGCTTTCGTCTTTCAGAATTGTCCAGATTTCAGGTTGATTTTGTATCTTTAACACTAACAGCCTCTAAGACTCCACAATTATTTAACCAATATATAAGACCTGTTACTTTGGTAAACATTTCAAACTGTCACTGAACAGGACTATAACCTAGGTAACTTTAAAGATTATTTAAAAGCTTTATCATATACTTATAGTTTGAAGTAATATACACATTCTGTGCTTAGAATAATTAACTACAAATGAAAACAAAATACGTAGTCTTATATGCTACTCAGTGCATATACAGTATGGTCTGATCTACTTATCTTTCATTCTTTAAGCTGTATTGGAAAGGAAGCCGAATTAGATACAAACCCTTCAGTACTGTTCGAAATATCTATCTCAATTTTTTAAAAACTTAATCTCTACATCATTGCTTATCACATAACTCGGATAGTGAACATTTAGTTGTATATTTGAACAATGCTAATATTCTATGTATATTCATTCACAAATTTCTACCTACTTTTTCAGCAGACTATTATTTCAACAGAGTTTTTTTTTCTTTTGCATTCATTGAAATTGATGTGACAATTTTACCACTGACTTCAACTGGCAAGGATGACCTTTTTAGAACACTAAAAATTGCAAGCATTAAAAAATGAAGAAAATATTGGATTTTTTTTAAAAATATACATTTAACACAATCACTTGTAAAGAAAGGTTAGGATTAAAAACATAATAACTAGATTAAGCCAACACTAGAAAAGTTATTCTGTCATATATATGAGTTCCAAAGATAAAAATCTCACAGAACATCAGGTTTACTGACAGACAATCAACAATTCATCAACTTCACAATTAGATGTAATATTGAACCTACAGTACATTTTACATGGCTTTATACCAAAAAGTTAACAATAGGCTTGTTATTCTATAATTACAACATAAAAAAAAAATCAAATTTAGCTGTCAGATCCATTCACTCATGAGGTAAACCAACTATTGCTTAATAATAAAAAACTTTACCACCAGCAGCTCACATGTTCTTTAGTTTTTTGGACATATAGACACATCTACTGCCAAAGAGGCTTCTTTACTTCAGAATCTTAAGAAAAAACAAAAAACCAAAACCCAACAATAAACCCCTCCCTCACCCCCCTCAAGGTTTTGTGATTTTCTAAGTGTGATTCAAACTACCATGAAGTAACTCACCGATACACAGTGTCTTTCACTTCTCTTAACGTAGAAAGCCCAGAAAAAATGTGACATTTTGACTGACAGATTAAATATTTCAGGAATGTGTCCTGTGCCTCAGATTCTTTGGGAACTGCGGCACTTTGCTCATTACAGTAACTATTTTCAGGTCAGAGGTCACTGATGATAATTTTGTTACCTTTAACCTCACTGATGGCCACTTTGAGACAGTGAGAAAAAGTATGCAAAAGAGTATTGCAATACTAACCTTCAGTGACATTAAAAAGATTTTTCTACACATATATATATTTATACATATAAAATTTGAAATGTTAAAAAAAAGCAGTTAATGTGGACATGCTAAACGACTTAACACATAACAGTAGTGTTTGATAGAAAAGTGCCTCTTTGAAAATATCCAGATTGTCAAATATATATAGTATATTGTTCCTTAAACAGAGTCTGAAAGACCAAATCGATGTCGGAGTATACAACAAAGGCAATCCTGAAAATGTTCAGCACTTCAACAGTGATGGATAATTTACAAAATTAACTGGACTCATTAATACTGCCCCTCCCCATTTTAAAAGGAAACATATTCTTTTCATATAGTATCTGCCATCTGATTTTTTTTTTTTTTTTAATTTTTTTTAATGGCTGGTTTTCCAGAGTAGAGGAATATCTCTGCCTCTCCACATCTTTTTACCATTTTATAGCACATCGCAGTGGATTATTTTAAGACATCTTTTCACTAGACCATCCTGACACTAGGCTGCAGTTCATAGATAAGCTTTTACATTAGTACTCCCCAGATACTGAGCTCTTGCTACAAGTAAGAGATACAGGAATACTTACAGCACTTCCAGGTCGCGCAGAGCCCTGAACGCCCCATCTTCAATACAGCTGATCTGGTTGTAATCCAGTTGCCTGTTAAACAGATTAGGAAGGTATTTGTAAGGGAGACGAGCACTGGCAGCGTTAGGTGCAAAGAAAGCCTCCTGAGGGGCCGGCAGAGCTAGGCCACACTAACTGAAACGCTCTCGCAAATACGCTCGTACGCTTGAGACTGTCACACAGCATGCTGGCCTGGATGCTGCCACAGAAATCCCTTTTTGTTCTGAACTGTCTGCACAAAACAGCAGCGCTGGGAAAGCTCCAGTAAATAATAACTGCACCTTATATTAAATGCCAAAGGAATGCAATTTCATTACATCAAGAAAAGCTATCCATTAAAAGCTCTCAGCGTCATCTTGCTGAAACAATTTCATTAAGGTAAAGGACGGTAAATCACTTAATGTCACACGCATCCCCTCGGTGACCTAACAGAATCCATTTATCAGAGCAGCCCCGCTGCATGTTAATTCCACCTGCCGTGGCAGGGACCAGCAAGAGACACCACTTTTAGGGGTCCCTCTGCATGCGTGCACGCCTGGACCGGGTGGGAGGTGTGGGGGTGTGTGTGTGTGATTTAGAATAATTATCTTCTGGAATATTTCTAAATGTAGAAATAATAGTGTCCAAGGTATTTACATACTTGGTTACTTATGTCCTTTAATTCTGCTCCAAATGAAACTAGTATTTCTGCTGTAACCTTCAGTATGTGGTTTTCTATGTTCTTTGTGCTCTCTGCAATTATATGCAGATAGGATGTTGTAACGGAGCACTTGAATTCTGGACATAAAACTCAGCAATCCATCCCATACATTATTAATCTTTAAGTATTAAGTTATGAAAAATTTACATTCATTTCTCTGAAGAATATTATTACTTTTTCAATTCAAAACATTGATACAGTACATACTGCCCAAAACAAAACGTCTGCTGAAATTAACAACCATGCAAATACAAAATTTTCTCTGCTCTCTGCAATTATATGCAGATAGGATGGTGTAACGGAGCACTTGAATTCTAAACTCAGCAGTGGGAGGTGTGGGGGTGTGTGTGTGTGATTTAGAATAATTATCTTCTGGAATATTTCTAAATGTAGAAATAATAGTGTCCAAGGTATTTACATACTTGGTTACTTATGTCCTTTAATTCTGCTCCAAATGAAACTAGTATTTCTGCTGTAACCTTCAGTATGTGGTTTTCTATGTTCTTTGTGCTCTCTGCAATTATATGCAGATAGGATGTTGTAACGGAGCACTTGAATTCTGGACATAAAACTCAGCAATCCATCCCATACATTATTAATCTTTAAGTATTAAGTTATGAAAAATTTACATTCATTTCTCTGAAGAATATTATTACTTTTTCAATTCAACACATTGATACAGTACATACTGCCCCATTAAAAACGTCTGCTGAAATTAACAACCATGCAAATACAAAATCCCAGTTTCTCTGCTGATAAAAGCTTTTCCTATAAATACTGCCACACGTCTTGTGCATTTCAGGGCGCGACTTGCAAAGCAAACATGATACAACCTCACTTTAAACAACCAGAAGATCTTCTCCAAGCCGGTAACTTGTCAGTGTCAGATAACATGTACGAGTAAATGTGTGTGAACAATACTAAGAAAATGAACAAAATACAAATGAACTCTGCACTTCCACCTTCAATTATATATTAGCTAGCAGGGCTAATGAGGCTTTTACTAAAGCGTCTTCTGCGATTCTTCTGAATCTATGATAATGTTTCACTTTATTAATAAATCATCACACCCACTGTTGAGTGTAATGTACCAACTTCTATAAAGTTCTTCTAGTTTCATCCACATTTTTCATCTGAATTACTACTACACAGGAATAAAATATTGTCATAACTGTAACAGTGTCTGTGTTTCTGTGTACTGAAAGCTAAATGCAAACTATCATTTCCTGAATATGATCTTTAATCATTTTGGTGCAATGTTACAGCACTACTGCTGCAGTGTTGGAATATTTAAGACTACTTTCTCAGGCTCCTTCAATTTTTACTAATGAATTTCATTTAACAATTAAGTTAATAGCCTTTTTATTTTCAAGAGGTGAAATATATATACAGTACAGTTCTCTAACCTCTTGAACGATTTATCAAAGCTATTTAAATTAGTACAATGGCATGAAATGTTACCCTTGACACAATACAAAAGAGAAATTGTTTCCAGACAAATTGGAAAAATCTTTTAATGCCATCAAATTTGCCTAATGCAGTCTGCAGGTTAATCTGTAAAAGGGTGAGCTGTATGTTTGCCCATATCTTATTATCCTTAGCTGTCAATGTATAAATCAGTGCTGACACAGCTTCTTCTAAATCATCCATATTATACACAAAGGAAAATATTTTAACTGTAGAGAAAGCACTTGAGCAAATCCTGTCCTACACAAACTGAAAGGCAGTTTTCTTCCACTAGACTGGCAGCAGTTGTGGTGAACCTGAAAACTTTTGGACTTCTTCCTTTAATGAGTCACCATGACCACTACCTTAGTGAAGGGTGAGTTGTTTTCGTTTAAATCTTCTTAGCAGAAAGATTACTTTGTTTGCACTGAACTAATTAGTTGGTTTCGGTTTGGGGGAAAGGAATTTTGCAGGTGGGAGAGGAGAAATATTTCCTAGTTTTATAAATTACTGTCTTTGAAAGGTATTACCGTCTTTATGTTTTATATGATCTTCCATCAGTTCCGACCATTATAAAATGATCAGACACACACCTTAAAGAACAATTGGCATGATACATATTTTTTAAGCTATGAAAGGTACAGGACTTTGAAGACTGTGTGCCTGTCTTGCATAGCAATTTATGGTATTTGTGTTAAGGTAATGATATCCACTGCATATATAATCCAAACAGAAAGTTAGACAATATTTCACAACCAGTAAATCATTAACTTATGATGTCCCTCTAACGGATATACTGAAGCAGTCTGAATTTTTTTGGATAACACCGGTTCCTGATAGCAAGTTGTGTGAGTGCTATGACTTAAGACGTAAGCAAGAATACGAGAGAAAAAAAGCACATACTTCTCTAATTTTAAGTTATGTTTTATAATTTGTTTTTAGCATGACTTTCAAAACCACACATAAATCTACAATACTATAATGAAACTTTTCTCACCACTAACTTATTGAGCATGCCAATAATCCTAACTCCATTTTAGAAAGCTTTTCTTTCCCCCTGAGAGTTTCTTTTCTTCTTTTCAAATTATTAAAACACCCTGAGAACAGAAGCTGATCAGACGTGGACCAGCATGGCCCATCCTCATCCTTTCCCTCTCCCCAGCCTCTCTTCATCATCTTCCCCCCTGCCCCATTTCCATGTTGGGTCTTTTCTATGTGGGATCTCTCCATCCCTTTGGAAAGTCGCTATTCCTTTCTGCCCCCTCTTCCACAAAGCAGCTGATTACCTTTGGCAGTGCCGTTCCTGTAAAGCTCATAAAATGCTGTCACATTCAAAATCTTTCCGATGTCACAGAGAATTAAATAAGTTTTGCACCCGTATCTGCAGCATTACCTGGGTATTTCATATACTTACTAATCTTCTGCTATTTGAAATGTTAATGTTTATGTGAGTTCAGCTATAAGAACTAGTAAGAGCTAAATAAAAAGCATTCACCTAATAAGAAAATGTCTGTTTTAAAATGTTTTTTACTCATTGCTTTTGCTGATAAATCTTACACTGTAGAAACATGTTGCTAACTTTTCTTCCCTTTTAGCATATGTTGTCTACCAGATAAGGATAAATAAATATCTGAAAATAAACCTTGTTATCCCACAAGAAGAGCATTTAATGACTAACAGAAGATGTTGCATACATTTGAAAACTACTACCCTCATACAGAAAAATGTGTCATCTGACTGACAGAAAACCTTCGCTACTCATTCATAGAGGCTGCGTTAAAAGTTGGGACAACTTCAGCCAATCTGTCTGCTTTACTCTCCTGTTCTTCACGGCTTGAGGACACCCCGTGGTCCCATGCAAGAGAGGTACTGTGCAGCTTTACATTATTCTCCTTTGTTCCAAAATGATTACATTCCCTTAGTGTATCAACTTAATGGTAAACATTGTTTAAGAAGTCATCAGAAAAAGTCAGAAGCCTTTCTAGATCCCTATGGTAGCTTCCTCTCCGGTAAACAATTAGAAAATGTTTCTAGTTTTAGCACATTGTATGCTGGATTTCATATCATTAAAACTTTTCCTTGGGAAAAGAACAGAGTGCACAATATTTATCACTGCAAGACAATTTTTGGAAACAGTCACTGTTTTTAATTTCTCCTTGTATTTTTTACAACAGAACTGACTTATGTTTCTCATTTCTCAATTCCCTTCTCAGTTTCAAGAGGAATCAATAATTTCAGAGGCATTAGTTGAGAAAGATGTAACAAAATCATGTTAAAATTTATTCTAAGGTCTTATCAAACTTCAGAGAACTGCTTGTTTCCCGTGACTATTTATTGAGATTATTCTTTCATTTGGAATTCACGTGCTTTTTTTTCTACTTGCCATTTATTTTGCTAATGTAGTTTAATTTGTTCTTTGCTAAATTTTCCATGTAAAACATTTTGAATGACTTTTTTTTTTCCTAATGTACATAATATAGCAAATGATTAACCTTTTTCTTTTATCCCAAAATTAAAAAGCAAGACTTACAAATACTTCCAAGTAAGGCATACTTACTGAATAAACTAGAAGAAAAGGGAGAACAGATCTATAGTTCAATAGCTCCATCCCCTCAAAATTATTTAGCACTCTACTTGGTTAAACCCACAAGTATCTTAAAGGAGCAAAATAAAAAAAAAAAAAT